>NC_068989.1:5541785-5544498 GCF_001194135.2 Octopus bimaculoides
ACACACACACACACACACACACACACACACACACACACACACACACACACATACACACATATATATGTGTATACGACGGGTTTCACGAAGACACACACACACACACACACTGATATACATATGCATATATTTTTTATATATATATACGATGGGCTTCTTTCAGTTTCCATTATTCAAATCCACTCACAAGGCTTTGGTCGGGCCGAGGCTAAAGTAGAAGACACTTACGAAGGTGCCACGCAGTGGGACTGAACCCGGAACCATGTGGTTGGTAAACAAGCTACTTACCACAACCACTCCTGCGCATATTCCATATTTTACATTTGGTATTGGTGACTTTGATTCCGATATATGATAGCAATATCTTTAGATTTCTTGTTATATTTTGATGACTTTATCTGACGAGATCATTTTTATAAACCTAAAGCTCGTTCGTTTTCCGACATTATTCCAGTTTTATGTACGAGTGTGTATGTGCGTGTGTGTGTACGTGCTTGTGTGTGTGCGTGCGTGTGTATGTGCATGTATGTGTGTACGTGTGTGTGTGTGTGTGTACGTGCTTGTGTGTGTGTATGTGTGTGCGTGCGTGTGTATGTGTATGCATGTGTGTACGTGTGTGTGTGTTTGTGTGTCTGTATATGTGTACGCACGTGCTTGTGTGTGTGCATGCGTTTGTATGTGTGTGCGTGTTTGTGTGTGTGTTTGTGTCACTATGTTTGTGTGTGTGTGTGAGTGTATGCCGCGTGCGTGTGTGTTCGTCAACCAAATCAGAGCATACCATTTCTAGGTAAAAATGTAACTTTTTAAACTGAACTCAGTCGTGACTGTTTTATTTAATTATATTTAATTAACTTACGTCAATTACTTCTCGTTCCTAATTCCTGTCATTTCCACTTAAGATTCTCTTGAGAAGCACTGCAATGAAACCACAATTTCCCGACCAGTCATATCATGTCATTTCAATTGATAGAAGTCTTGTCTTTCAGTTTTCCCCTTCGCAATGTTCATATCTAAAGTAAAAAAAAATATCAACCAGATTTCTGAAATCCACGTAATTAAACATGAAACGTTTTCTTTCGCTCAATCAAATTTTGTCACAATTTTCAAAACTAATTTTGCTTAAAAAAATATTTAACTTAAACGAAACTCTATAACATCTTCCTTGAATGATCAGCACCAAGCAGTGTTTCGAAATAAACGAATCTTAGATTAATTAAAATATGTTTGTGACATTTTAACTTCTAAAGTCAAATTCACCGCAGTTACTGTGGAGGAAAAAAAAAATCTCTCTTATGGTAAAAGGCATCTCTTCTGGTGCTTCTAAACCTTAAATCACAAGAAGGAATTTTTTTCGTCCACGGTAACTGCAGTGTATTTGATTTTAGAAGTTAATACATGTCAAAGGATATAATGGATGGAAAATTGGGCACAAGGTCAGAAATTTAGGAGGAAGGATTAAGCCGATTAAATCGACGCCAGTGTTCAAATGGTACTTATTTCAGCGACCCCGAAAGGATGCAAGGCCAAGATGACCTCGGTGGAATTTGAACTCGGAATTTAAAGACGAACGAAATGCTGCTGGGCATTTTGCCCGGCGTGCTAATGATACTACCAGCTCACCGCCTAACTCAAACGAAATAATTGAAATGCTTCAAAACGGAATTATTTTTTACAGACAATTGTGTATTTACCTTGGAGAGTCATAGACTTACAGAGTAGGTGTAGAGGCCGACTGAATTTCTTGTAGTGGCTACTCACGACCATTTTAATATTCTAAGTTCAAATCCTATCCAATATGAGTTCACCTTTCATTCTCTACTCATTAAAAAATAACAGCTCATTTGTGGTCCCGTGCCTATGTAAGAAACAAATGTTGTTTTTAGCCAAATAAGTTCTCGTCTTTTGTTGGATTCTGGGTGGGTCATTATGCCAACAGTAAGCACACGCACTGGTTCTATTTCACTTCTTTTTGTGCATGTGTTTATTATTGACATAATGACCCTACCGAGATATTAAAAAAACTGTTTCAACACAAGACTTCACATCAAGAATCTTGCAAACCAAATACAAAAAAACGAAATACTTTTCTATCATTATTTCTGACTCTCAGTTCTTCCGCTCGCAGACTCTCCAAAACAAAACAATAAAACTTTACTCTTTCAAAAAAAAATCAATCAAACCATAAAATTCAAAACATGATTCTCTTCTTTTTTTTTGTTTTACATTAAAATCTATTCAGTCTTTTACGGTCGTATATGCTGCGTTTATTTCGTTTCTATCTCTGTTCTCTTTCTTCTTTGCAGGAACACCAGTGTGGGAGTTCTTGAAATGGGTGGTGGTTCCACTCAAATCGTTTTCGTTCCTAAAACGCCTATCTATGCCAACAAGTTTATCACCCATATTGGTTCCACTTACTACCATACCTACGCACACAGTTATCTAAATTTTGGACAAGCTTATCTAATCGAACGAGTCCAAGATCATCTTCTCCAGCAAAGCGGTACAAATGACAGTGTCTTAGACCCGTGTCGCCTAAGGGGTTCGTAATTTATTCTTTTGATACTTGCAAAGCTTTGCATTGTATTGCTATTGTTACTGTTGTAAACGCAGTGGTTGTTATTGGTATTATTGCTGCTGGTACAAAATGGTTGGCGGATTTACGTTCTGAGTTCGAATTGCGCGAAAGTTGATTTTGCCTTTCATCCTTTTGGGG
>NC_068989.1:5544549-5547856 GCF_001194135.2 Octopus bimaculoides
CACCCCCAACCCCAAAATTTCAGGCCTTGTTGCCTGTAATAGAAAGAAATATTGCTGTTAGTGTTGTGGTTGGTTCCAGAGATGGATGGATGGATGGATGGATGGATGGATGGATGGATGGATGGATGGATGGATGGATGGATGGATGGATGGATCTCTAAACAGTTTCCGTCCACCACATTCACTCAAATGGCATGGGTTAGCCCAGGGATAACGGGGATATAGCAGAAGACACTTGCCTAAGGCACTGTACAGTGGGATTGAACCGGAAACCACGTGGTTGCGAAGTGAAATTCTTAACCACACAGCCATGCCTGTGGCTATAATGTAGAAGATACTGTACTGTATTATTAGATAGTTATATTACTGCGTTGTTTAACCCTAGGACAGCGCTCAATTCCACAGATTTGCTTGTCAGTTGTTTGACCTTAACCAGTTGAGCATGTCTCTTGGTGGCTGACGATATGTGTATCTCTGATCACGACCAGAAGTAGTGGGGGAGCATCATAGTCATGTGTTGAGAGGAATTCTTTGGGGTTTGAATAATTCACTTTTGAAAACATGGATGTTTTGCTCAACATCCTTAAACAAACCTTATTCAGGGACCTTTTGAGCGGGATGGGCTACTCGACCTGTTTATCTTGATATGAGATCACCATGTCGCATACATATGGTTGTGATGCATGTGCCTGGTGCACCCTTATCAGACGGGTAGTCATGATGGGTATACTGGGCTTCGTATATTTGTACCCCAATGTCACTTTGATAGCATGCACTGCTCTCTCACTCAATAATAATAATAATAATAATAATAATAATAATAATAATAATAATAATAATGATAATAATAATAATAATAATAATAACAACAACAACATCGAAAAATATGTTAGGAATGAGAACCCAGGTTCGAAACTTCCCCAAGACACCTGATGAAAGCTGGAGGGTTCATCGGCCGAAACGTTGTGTTAACAACAAACAAGAAGATGAGGACAAATATTCGTCAAATGTAAATAATGTAAATAATGTATATAATTCTTCATCTCTTAAATATAGAACTATACAGGAATGTCTGCAATGAGGAATGGCATTGTTTTGTGATGAAGGGTGGAAGTTTCAATTCTATTTCATAAATCGTTCCATGTTGATCTGAAAGTTGTTTGACATTTAAGCTGACAAGCAACCATTTTCATTCGATTTTTTAACAGATGACTTGTGATGATGGAATAGTACTACGTTATCCTCTTGGTTTTATCGAGTCATTTGATAATTAAGTTGACGACCACGACGCGTGTGGGTGAGTGAGTGTGCGTGTGTGCGTGTAATCATATCTAGTCATATCTATTCTATGTATTTGTTTTCGGAACCACACAGGTGACAACGCAACAGTCAGCGACGAAAACGGCCGATCTGTAATAATGATCGGAAACGGAAACGCAGAAAGCTGCCGGGAAATTCTAGAAGATTTCTTGAACAAACAGCCGCCGTCCGATTGCAGTCCGAAACCGTGTAGTATAGGTACCACTTATCAATCTCCGCTTGGTGATACCATATTCTACGCCGTTTCTGCCTTTGTTTATCCAACCAATCAAATCAATTCCACAGATGCCGACGAACGTCTTAACATGGATCTGATGATTAAAAATACGAAAACCTATTGTGAAATGGTAAGTAATTTTTGTGTAAGGGCGAGGCGCGGAATTGCTGCTTTGATTTTCTGAGGTGCTCTTTCAAGATTTTCTTCATATTAATCGTGGAGCGGGGTGGCTACACTGATGGAGATGTTAATGGTGGTGTGGTGGTGGAGATGGTGATTGTCGTGGTGGTTGTTATAAAGAGCGGGTGACTGAAGAAATTATAAGAATGTCGTATCGGCTTCTTTGCTGTGAGTGTTCCGGTTCTTTACCTTTTGAGCTCAAATCCCATCATGGCCTATTTGGGTAGTATGTTTGATCATAATTACATGTCTTAATTTTCTACCAAACATGTTTGATCAAATTTACTTAAATTGGTACGTCCCTATTATACTAAAAGATTAGTATAAACCATTATATTCGAGGGACGGGTGTAATAGCTGATCGGTGGACTCTTAGGATAGCTATCCCTATCACGTGAAGAAAAATACCAGTAAAAATTTACCGGAAAGGGTACGGGATTTGATGGCAAATATGTAAAACATTAAATTTTTGGAGAAAAAGTACTTTCACAGAAAGAAGAAGGAAACAGTCACCTAATTTCTTCCCCTTTTCCTTCTTCATGAAGAACAGATAGTCCTGGGGTCGATTTGTTCGACTAAAGGCGGTGCTCCAGCATGGCCACAGTCAAATGACTGAAACAAGTAAAAGAATAAAAGAATATAAAAAAAAAACGATATTGCTAAAATAATCGGTGCATGGCAGAAGTACAAACAACTTAAGCCACACAAATCTTGACAGCAAGATCTTGTAAGAACTTCTAAAGATCATATAAACCCCAGTTGAGAACCATTGCGCTGGATAATGTTTGACTAGGCACGTGCCGTGAGTAATTATTCAGGGTAGGCAGTTGGTGACGTTTATGTAGTAAAACACTCCAAAAATAAGCGAAACACATATGAGCAACTGAGTTGGAGGCAGATTTACTTCTGCCTTTATAACGCGTAAAGAAAACGTTGTTGTAGGAATGTACGCAGCACAAGTACTACAGCATTACTATGCGTAGCTTTAATACTGAGATTGAAAAGCAGGGCCGAATTATGCCTACCTAATCTTGAAAAAGATAAAATATTTTGCATTTTATGCATAATAATGAGAGTAACCTTCATAATTTTAATGAATTAGGTGCATATTTTGCCATAAAAGAAAATGTTGCTATCGATCTATTTCTATTCACTGCCGATCTTACCTACCCAGGCGGCACGTCCCTGTGGTTTGACCATATTTACATATTTGTTTACCTCTTTGTCTTTATTATTTTATCTCTTTGTCGTTGCAGACGATAGATGAGGCTGTTGAAGTGACTGGTGCTACACCCAAATATGCCTCGAACAACTGTATCAGCGGAGTGTTCATACCATTACTTCTGAAGAACGCTTACGGCTTTCCCCAAAACACAACCTCAATTTATATGAAGAAAACAATCAACAATAAATCACCAGGTCACATCGAATGTTTATTTCTAATTTTATTATTCCCTCTACTTTTTTTTTGTTTTATTTAGCTTTCTTTTCTTTTTATCTCTCACCATTTCTCTCCCCCTCTCTCTCTCTCCGTCTCTTCCTCTCTTTCTGTCTGTCTATCTCTCCCCCCCTCTCTCTTTATATATATAT
>NC_068989.1:5548533-5550016 GCF_001194135.2 Octopus bimaculoides
CATCTCTATTTCTTGTGTCCTCTCTTATGATAAATAAAAAAAAATTCTTTGGTATTTAACCATGGCTTCGTTCTTTCTCTTTTCTTTTGGAAAACATTTAATAGAATCGTCGCATCATGTTTCCTTTCTCAACTACACACACACACACACACACACACACACACACACATCTTTTTACTTGTTTCAGTCACTAGACTGCGGCCATGCTGGGGCACGGCCTTGAATAATTTTTAGTCGAATCAATCGATCCCAGTGTTTTTTTTTTTTTGCTTTGTTTTGTTTTGTTTTTTGAAGTCTGATGTTTATTCTCTCGGTGACTTTTGCCGAACCGCTAGTTTACGTGGATGTAAACATACGAACACCGGTTGTCAAGCGGTGGTAGTGGACCCCCACAAAACCATCACCATATACACATTATATGACGGTCTTTTTCAGTTTCCGTCCACAAAATTCACTCACAAGGCACGGGTCGGCCTGGAGCTATAGTTGAAGACATCCGAGGTGCCAAGCAGTGGGACGGAACCTAAATCCATTCAGTTGCAAAGTGAACGTCTTAACCATGCGCCTATGCCTGCCTCTCCACATAGAAGTTTATAAATGAAGCTTATAAATGAAATTAATTGTTATTGGGTGAGAAACAAAGTGCGTTCTTATCTGGCTCCGGCCACAATCGACAATTGAACGGTTGAGATAATACATGGGAGATAATTCAATGTCAGAATAACAGTAAGTAAACTTTGTGATAAAGAGTTGTTTCCCTTGCGCTGCAGTCGTAATGTTCTTATCCTGTGAAAAAAATAGTTACGGAAATATAAGACAATATCTGTGTGTGAGTGTGAGAGCGCGCAAAATTGGTTATGTGTGCTGCCAGTCGTACACTGTCCGGTACAGTCAATTTCTTGCTCGGGTCGACGGGGATAAAACCAGCTGCCCCTCTTGCCTGAAGAGGTGGATTGCTTGAGACTCGCCAGGACAAATAAGACCAGCTTATGATGGACGGTTATCTAGCAATATGCAAGGATTCCGAACTTCCGGGTTAGTGTCTGACATCCCGTTAGGGCACAAATCGTGAAACGCCATTTCGGTTTTGTTTAAACATTCTCAGGAGAAGGCAATTTGGGGTCCACAACTACGTCAGCAATATGACGAGATGAGGATCCTGGCCTTGGTTACCTTGGAAGACAATTAAGCACAACATGCCAAATATAGCTATATTTGGCACGTTGTGCTTACGCCACGTCGCTGTTTTTATCGTATGTTCCACTGGTATTTTTTATTTTTAATGGAACGGCGTGTTTTTGTTTCCATTGTTTCCTGAAGCTGTGGTGAAGGTGGAGGGCGAAATACCGGTAAGTATTTCACCCGACGTGCTAACGATTCTGCCAGCTCGTCGCCTTAACAACAACAACAACAACAACAACAACAATGATAATGATAATGATGATGATGATGATGATGATGATGATGATGATGATGATGATTA
>NC_068989.1:5550026-5555619 GCF_001194135.2 Octopus bimaculoides
ATAATTAATAATGATGATAATTTCTCGACGCAGTAATGAAAATTAACAGGAAAATCGAAAATTTGCATTCTTGAATTCTTTCATTTTTTTTTTATTTTTTTTCATTCTTTCGTGTGTAATTTAAATTTTTTTTTATTTTTGTTTTTATTCAGAAATCAACAAAACATAAAATAACAAGGAAACAAAAAAAAAGAAGAAAAACGAAACAAATAAAACGAAAGTTTGGAGATCAGTTTATCAGCCCGTAGCTATCTTTGTCATCGTAGTCGTCATCGTCGTGTGGTCATTAATCATCATAATCGTCATTATCATCATCG
Organism: Octopus bimaculoides; assembly: GCF_001194135.2. Lineage (NCBI taxonomy): Eukaryota > Metazoa > Mollusca > Cephalopoda > Octopoda > Octopodidae > Octopus > Octopus bimaculoides. Next base: position 5,550,344 of record NC_068989.1, read on the forward strand.
CAATAGTCTTCTTTAGAACTACTACCAACGGCACTGCCTTCGCCACCACCACTTCCACCAACCCTAACCATCTTCAGCCTTTTCGCTTCTGACGTCATCGTTATCTGCTTTCACCTTCACTGTCGTTGTTGTCATCGTCATCGATTTTGTTGCTCTTGTTATTGTTGTGGTAACTGTTGTGTATTTGTTGTTGCTGCTGTTGTTGTTATTGTTGTTGCTGTTGATGATGTTGCTGGTGTTGCTGTGAGCCTGACTCAAATGAAACTGGCACATTCTCTGCAAACGCATTGTATGGGTTCTTTGATGGAAATGGTTGGGTACAAGCCGTGAAGGTAAGTCCCTGTCACAGACTCGTAACATTCATCCAAGACAATTTTGCGTGACACGAGTTTCTTTTCCCGACAACAATTACATTTCTGCAAAGAGAAATGAAAAGCAATTACAATGTAAAAAAGTTGCCAATGTGGAAATAGAAATATGGATTTCGTTGTAAGACGAGAGCCGAGATTATTGAGAGTTAGCTGCACGAAGTCGACGTGAAAGCATAGAGAATATTTATGGTGTTTATAAGCAGAGATGGGATTTAATTCAGAGTTAGCAGACGAGAAGTTGGTGTCTAAAGCAAAGTAATTGTTCCATGTCGAAAGAGAGCTGTTACTCTTCTGCTTTCTATCCACGAGCTAATTAAAACTCTCGTTTCTCTTCTTGGGCAGCGAACTGCCTCTAGTATTTATGCAGTCCAGCCCTGGTTGGATGGGGTGTGCCATAGCACAACTGTGCTTATGACAACGGCAACAAAAATAGCTTTCCTGACTCGCTACAATGACATTAGTTCTACATGGCGTCAGTCGAGACAAAAACGATTATCTTTAAGAGGAGAAAAGAAATCATTTTTTCATACATTTACATTACAGCTTGGTTCAGTTGCTAGAGCGTCGGGTTCACAATCATGAGGTAGTGAGTTCAATCCCCGGACTGGGCTGTGTGTTGTGTTCTTGAGCAAGACACTTTATTTTACGTTGACCCAGTCCATTCAGCTGGCAAAAATGAGTTGTCCCTGTATTTCAATGGTTCAGCTTTTTCATATTCTGTGTTATGCTGAATCTCCCTGAGAACTACGTTAAGAATTACATGTGTCTACGGAGTGCTCAGCCACTTGCATACTAATTTCACGAGCAGGCTGTTCCGTCGATTGGGTCGACTGGAAACCTTGTGGTCGTAACCGACGGAGAGTGTCAGTGAATTCTTTGTTACTGTCCTGAAAATATTTACTGTCAAATTTTGTTCACCGTTCTAACAACTCTGTCAGCTGGCCAATAAATAATAATTCTTTCAACTAAACGCACAAGATCTGAAATTTGGAGGGAGGGGACTAGTCGATTACATCGACCCCAGTACGTAACTGGTACTTAATTTATCGACCTCGAAAGGATGAAAGGCAAAGTCGACCTCGGAGGAATTTGAACTCAGAACGTAGCGGCAGATGAAGCGCCGCTATGCATTTCGTCCGGCGTGGTAACGATTCTGTCAGCTATAATAGTTCTATCTACTACAGGCACAATGGCACGATTTGGTGGTGGGCGTGGGTGGAGGTAAATCGATAACATTGATCCCCTGCGCTCAGCTGGAATTTTATATCATCGATCTCGAAGGAACGAAAAGCAAAGTCGACCTCAGCAGGATTTTTTTCCTTCTGTCCGACGTGATAACGAGTCTGCCGGCTCACTAGTGATATTACTAACTTTTTCTACTCCAAGCACAATGCCAGCAATATTTTTGAGGCTGGTGGGTGGGTAAGTCGATTATAGCGACTTTCTCAGCTGACACTCTATATCGAACCCGAAGGATTTGAACTCAGGATTTGAACTCAGAACGTAAAGGTCTGGAAGAAACGCCTCTAAAGCATTTTGTCCGAATACTCTTTTACTAGTTTCAGTCATTTGACTGCGGCCATGCTGGAGCACCGCCTTTAGTCGAACAAATCGACCCTGGGACTTCATCTTTGTAAGCCTAGTACTTATTCAATCGCGATCTTATCGAAGCGCTAAGTTGCGGGGACATAAACACACCAACATCGGTTGTCAAGCGATGGTGGGGGGACAAACAAAGACACACAAGTACACACACACATATACTACGGGCTTCTTTCAGTTTCCGTCTACTAAATCCACTCACAAGGCTTTGGTCGGCCCGAGGCTATACTAAAAGACATTTGCCCAGGACTGAACCCGTAACCATGTGGTTGTGAAGCAAGCTTCTTACCACACAGCCATTCCTGCTAACGATTCTACTATCTCGCAGCCAATTCTGATAAATTACAAGAACTAAAATATGATGAGTTTTTCGTGTTGGGAAATATATTACACAATGCCGATTTGGGTTTTGTCTCATCCATCATCAGTCTGCGTTAGATTAAAATAGAAAACAAAACATCTCTTCGCGCGTTTTTTTTCCTTATTACTATATTAAATCCTTATATAAATTTATCATCGCTTGTCGCGGGGATTTGGTTAAACAAACCCCCAACAATGTGAAACTGCAATAAATGTATCAGTTATAAATGAATTATCTCCGCGCTTTTTGTAAATAAAACGAATGGTAGATTTATTAACACCAAACTCGTGGCACACAGCAATGAAGCTTTCACCCTCGCGTATTTTCTTGTTCATCTCTACCTTTACCTGTAAAGAATACAATCGTTTCCGTCGTTTGTTAGGATCGGGTGCCATCTTATTTTTTCTTGTTCACTGGTCCTACGTCGAATTGATACGAATACGTAAATCCGTAACCCTCCCCCCAAATACACAGCTTCGCAGCATGGTAATATAAAAACTAGCGATAGTCAGAGCATTTTAGGTGATCGAGTATTGCAGGTGGTAACTGGAGGGCGTTTCTGCGGTACAAGCAAAAATCTTCGACCGATTGCCGACCTGTGTTATCACAGATCAATCCGTGATAAGCGTAACATGGCTCATAATTGAACGTACCGTGTTATCCCGGATCCGTGATGAATTAATCAGTGATAAACGAGGATACATGCATAAATCATATGATTAACTCTGAAGAAGGAGGAAATTATGAATAATGAGTGTCTCAAATTATTTATGTTAATTTATCCAATGTTGATGTCACACGGACTTCCCTTAAGGCCCCACTAAACATATTAAAACTGCGCAATGTTACTCTTGTTGAGCAACCAAAAGAATTTCACGATTTCGCTTTTTCGAGTTTTTAAAACTGATTTCGTTTCGTTGAATGTGTGATCTTGCGCAGGAGTGGCTGTGTGGTAAGTAGCTTGTTTGCTGACCACATGGTTCTGGGTTCAGTCCCACTGCGTGGCATCTCGGGCAAGTGTCTTCTGCTATAGCCTTGGGCCGACCAAAGCTTTGTGAGTGGATTTGGCAGACGGAGACTGAAAGAAGCCCGTCGTATATATGTGTGTGTGTGTGTGTGTGTGTGTGTGTGTGTGTGTGTGCGTGCGCGTTTGTGTGCGTGTGTGTGTGTATGTGTGTGTGTTTGTATGTTTGTGTTTGTCTCCTCCAACATCGCTTGACAACCGATGCTGGTGTGTTTACGTCTCCGTAACTTAGCAGTTCGGCAAAAATACCGATAAAATAAGTACCAGGCATAGAAAAAATAAGACTTGGGGTCGATTTGCTCTACTAAAGGCGCTGCTCCAGCATGGCCGCAGTCAAATGACTGAAACAAATAAAAGAATAAAAGAATATTTATTTATTAAATAAGTGAGTGAATGAGTGAGGGAGGGAGGAAGAGGGAGGGAGGGAGGGAAGAAGTCAGTGATTGAGTGAGGGCAGTATGTGTGCATTGCTTAGTTTACGTCCTCATAATCTAGCGGTTCGGCAAAAGTGACCGATAGAATAAGTATCAAACTTTCAAATAAGATTTGTTCGACTAAAACCCGTCAAGGCAATGCATCAATATGGCCGCCGAAACAAGTATAAATATACGTACCTTTTTAAATCCACGTGGGTCTGTAACACTCGGTGATTCATAGGACCAACAAGTTCCTTCGCATTTATTCAAAGCCAGGCGACCCGTGCACCGTACCTCGACGTGTCGTCCACGGTAGACGGTGTTGACATATTTGTTGACGTTGATTTCAGAGCGTAGTGTCTGACAGTCTTGAGAAGAGATGTGGTGTAAACTGGCCAACAGGACAAGGAGTGACGATAGAATATGCATGATAGCTTCACCTCTGGAGGTTGAAAACTGGTCGAGAAAGGAAAAAGAAATTTTAAAAAGGGGATCAATAAGACAGAAACATGTTCGAAGTTATCGCTGGACTGACAGACATCGAACTCACTCACCATTACATTCTATTTTTAATAATTTCCGATTACCGTATTTACCGACGCTGGCGCCCTCTTTAAACCCTTTACTTATCCTGTGCACCAAATGTAATACATAAGACTTCACGTGTAATACACAGAGCATATTTCCTTGGCATTCAGGCATCATATATGACACACATTCCCAGTTTTTGTCAAGCACCAAATTAACTCGGAACTTATGAAAGGAAAGCTTTATGCTACTCAGAACGTATGTGTGTGTGTGTGTGTGTGTGTGTGTGTGTGTGTGTGTGTGTGTGTGTGTGTGTGTGTGTGTGTGTGTGTGTGTGTGTGTGTGTGTGTGTATAAATGTGGGGAATAGATATAAGGATTGAAAAAGCTAGCAAAGCATCTGGAAGACTCAAAAACCGTGTGTTGTGTGACTGAGGTATCACCATCAAAACCTCGCTCAACGTCTATGAATCATGCGCGTTAACTTTCTTCTTTATATTCTTCTGAGACTTGGACGACTGAAGGTCGTCACGTCAGGACGGTGGAAAGATTCCATCAAACTTGCCAGATCCTAAACACGAAATGCCAGTCTCTAACACTTGGCACCGTTGTTCTGCAGCAAACCAACACATCCAGTATTGAGATGCTCCTCGTATGCAATTAGATGCGTTTGGCTGGGCGCCTCCTTAGGATGCAGGATGACAGGTTCCCAAAAGAGCTGTTCTATATTTAAGAGATGAAGAGTTATTTACATTATTTACATTTGACGGATATTTGTCCCCATCTTGTTTGTTTTTAACCCAACGTTTCGGCTGATATACCCTCCGGCCTTCATCAGGTGTCTTGGGGAAATTTCGAACTTGGATTCTTATTCCTAAGGTATTTTTCGATGCTATTATTATTATTATTATTATTATTATTATTATTATTATTATTATTATTATTATTCAGGTCACTGCCTGGAATCGAACTCGG
>NC_068989.1:5558082-5559381 GCF_001194135.2 Octopus bimaculoides
TATATATATATATATATATACATATACATATACATATATATATATATATATATATATGTATATGTATATATATATATATATATATATACACACACTGTGCGCGCGTGCATGCGCGTGTGTACGTGTGTGCGTGTGTGTAAACATATACAGAATTATACATACACATATACAATACTCGCGTGTATATGTGTGTGTCTGTGTGTTTGCCTTGTGTGTGTGTAAGGGCACGCGTAACTGTGTGTATGCCTGTGTGTATGTGTGTGTGCGCCTCTGTGTGTGTGTGTGTGTATGTGTGCTTCTGTGTGTGTGTTTATGTGTGTGTGTGTGTGTGCGTTTTCCAAACAGCATGACAACTGCGTTGCCTAGCAACGATGTCGTGAGAGGAATTGTGACGAAATAGAGATGGTACGATGAGTTCCTTATGCATTGAGGAGTGGTGGGAGTGCTAGTAGTAAGGTGGTAGCGATGTAGTGCTGCTGTATTCATGTGTTAACGATGCGTGGCTGTTGTACTATGGATCTTACTTGCTGCTATTATTGTGTTTAACCCTAGGCAGGCCCTCCTCATCATGCAATAACTGTCATTAAAGATTTTGCAGGCCTCTTAATCAAGTTTCTCTTTTTCATTCTATGTCTGTGACAATATGTATTCTTTTATATCTGTTTCAGTCATTTGACTGCGGCCATGCTGGAGCACCGCCTTTTAGTCGGACAAATCGAGCCCAGGACTTATTCCTTGTAAGCCTCGTACTTATCCTATCGATCTCTTTTGCCGAACCGCTAGTTTACGGGGACGTAAACACCCCAACATATATATATATATATATATATATATATTAATAATAATAATAATAATAATAATAATAATAATAATAATAATAATAATAATAATAATAAAATGACAACAAACGAATGAGACCTCGATATTAGGTAAATAGAGGAATTTATATATGTATAGTAAAGGACAATCGGTAAGTTATAATAGGACAACTTACTGATTGTCCTATACATACATACATACATACATACATACATACATACATACATACATACATACATACATATATATCCAATAATTTTTTGCTAGTTTGTTTGTCTATTTGTCTTTTCACCTGATGTTGTATGAATACATGAAGTAGAGTCAAGTTTTGACTGCTATCTCTAGCATGGTGGTATCTCTTAGATATCTTTAATTATAATTTTAATAATAATTAATACCTATAACATTTTTATTCGCATGCTGGCCACTTGATATGATCGGTATATTAAATATATATATATATATATATATATATATATA
>NC_068989.1:5559443-5566630 GCF_001194135.2 Octopus bimaculoides
TATATATACATACATATACATACATGCATACACATACATACATACATACATACATACATACGTGTGATGTATGTATGCATGTATGTATGTATGTGTATGCATGTATGTATGTATGTGTATATAGATGGCAGCGTGTTGGCGGGATCGTTAAACTGTTGATCAATTAATTTCCACACCCGCACACTACAATAGCAACAGGCAACAGCCATCAGTCAGGGGCCCTCCCCGTGCGCAGGGACCAGCTCGCCAAAAACTCTCCGGTTCCTTGCGTTGTGCTGCATTTTATACAATCAGGTTTCCCTTCCATTCTTTAATGTCATCAATCTACAAAGATCTTTGACAACCCTCTTCCTCTCCATGTCAGGATGGTCATGGGCAACGATTCGTAGTACATTGTACGTCCAAAATATGAAAACTTTGCGGACTTGATTCTCGACAGTAGGTTTCAGCTTTTTTTTATTTCTTTATTACCTACAGGGGGCTAAACATAGAGGGGACAAACAAGGATAGACAAAGTGATTAAGTCGATTACATCGACCCCAGTGCGTAACTGGTACTTAATTTATCGACCTCCGAAAGGATGAAAGGCAAAGTCGACCTCGGCTGAATTTGAACTCAGAACGTAAAGACAGACGAAATACCGCTAAGCATTTCTCCCGGCGTGCCCACGTTTCTGCCAGCTCGCCGCCTTTCAGCTTTTCTAGCGTCTGTTATCTTTGTCTCTCCATCTTATTCTTGCCCAGTCTGCAAAAGATCCACCACTCAAAAGCATCCATATTCTTTTCCATTGTTTTGTAAACTGTCCAAGTTTCTGCTTCGTAGAAAACATTTGGTTGAACGAAACAGTTTATTCGTTTCAGTTTTAAGTACAGTGTTTTATGTCTTTTCCGGTGAAGATCTTTCTCATTCCTACAATCGTTCTATGTATTTTTTTGATCAAACAACTGAAAGCTCATCGTTTAGACTGACAGAGATCCATTGCCGTTCTTCAGCAAGAATTGTCTTTTCAGCTGATCGAGCCTGTGGCGCAATTTATATAACCCACTTAAAGACGGTTCACGTTCACGTACACGGCCATAGAATGTTTAGGAAATACATGAATTTCGTTAGTTCCATCTCTTTGTATTAAAGAATAAGACACAGAGAAGACCTGGGCGTATGGAATAACGTAGTCGTTTTCTATTGGTTTTGTATGGAAGAAGGAACTGCGTCTACGGTTTATCGTTGATCCTCAAGGATCAGTGATAATGATGCGGTTAACATCGGGGACATCTTGGCGATGTTATAGGAGCCGAGATGGTGGAATCGTTAAGCACGCCGGGGAAAATGCTTAGTCGCATTTCTTCTGTATTTGTGTTCTGAGTTCAAATTCCACCAGGATTGATCTTGCCTTTCATGCTTTCGAGATCGATGAAATCAGTACCAGTTGAGCACCGGGGTCGATGTAATTGATTAGCCCCCGTCCCCAAAATTTCTGGCCTTGTGCCTGTAATAGAAAGGGATATTATAGGCTCCAGGACGGCAAATCAGTGCACTGGGCCCTATTCTATAAATTTATTGACAGCAAGCTACCGCTTACAGAGATCAAAATTGGGTCCCCTGGACAACTGCTCAGTGAGCCCATGTTTAAGACGGCTCTGATTAACATAGATATATGAAAAAGGCACGGTTGGAACGCCTTTGATTATGATCTAGCTCAATTAAGACTGACTTACAACTAAACAATACACTGCTTCTTTTATTGCGCATGCGTGTCGATTGATCAATACCGGATTAGAAGTGGGGCGTCTATTTTTTCCTGTTCGTTCAAATATAGTGGGATAACAGTACTTGATACAGAAATCATAGCCAAGAAGCGATATTATCATGTGACTAGAGGTGACTTGTACTATACGATGCTATATTCTTTTTTTATTTTGATACTAAGATTGCAATCAATGGCGAGATAAGATTATGATATGACAGCCGTATAGCATTTTGTTGTTTTCTAAATACGTTACTCAGATACAGTTGTTTTTCTCAATTCTACTGCAGTTACTTTTTAATCAATTGAAGGATCTAGAAGTATGCATTTCAGCAATCATTTTTTAAAATATTTTCCTGGATATTTAACAATTTTGTTTTTAAAGACAGCAAAATAGTATTTGAGAAATATTTGGCTGAATTTTTTTGCAGGTCGAGTGACCGTGTAGAAACTACCAAGAAAGATGGATAAGTGGGTCTCATCTCCTTGTTCAATCGAGTACTACTTGTGGGTCGTAGATATGCTCAATTTTGCTGAGCTTGGGTTACGCAATTTCAAAAACGTTTTCCTTCTTGTCTCAGCGATCTAGAAACGTATTAGGAGATGACAATATGTAATTTGAAACATCTGCCTCCGTGATATTTTCGTAGCTAAGTACGCTGGATTTACACAGAACAAATAGTAGGGCTAAGGCCAGTGAAAGAGTCGGGTTAACTTTATCTTTATCCAAAGGTGATCACAACGCTTTAAATTAAACAAATATGGGTTTCAAATATTTTGGCACAAAGTCAACAATTTCAAAGGACGGGAGTAAGTCGACCTCGACGGAATTTGAACTCAGAATGTAAAGACAGACGAAATACCGCTAAGCATTTCGCCCGGCGTGCTAACGACTCTGCCAGTTCGCCGCCTTGAAATGAAACAAATAATAAATTTACTGAAATATTTAAAGGAAATACAGGTATTTTTACATCAGTGGTTCCCAAACTTTTTCGGGCTGCGGCCCCCTTGATTCTCAGGCCGCATTCCCAGCGCCCCCACCCCATCTAACCATTACAAGCATACACCTCTTTCTGAAGTAAATTGAAAGCAACTGTATTTCATAAACAAAATCTTAACTTATTGAACCCGTTATTTTGCTGATTTTACATGAATCTCTACTCCATTATTGCCCCACTTTTGACATGAATCGCTACCCCATTATCACCCCATTTTTCTTCAATGCCCCCTTGGAACTTTCCACCGCCCCCAGTGGGGGAAGCGATATCACCCACTTTGGGAACCACTGGTATAAATGATACAAGTTTCTTAATACTGTACGATGCAAGGACCCAATAAACTAGTCCGATGGTCGGGGGAATTTGAAATTCCTGCTCGTAAAATAGTTTGGATTATAAGAGATTTTAAACCATCGTTATCCAGAAAGTCGGTGTTGTACCTGTAATACCTTAATGAATTTACCTGTGCTATTTTTAGCATGTTAAGCCACAACATCCGTGGTTCTCAGCCGGGGTCCATATGATCTTTGGGGGTCCACATAAGATTTCGTGGTTAAAAAAGAGTGCAGGACCCAAGTAGGTTTGAAAAGCCACATCCATGTTGCTCATGTTAACGATGGTATTGCTCGGAATCGAGTTGCAACCATCATGTATGTATGTATGTATGTATGTATGTATGTATATATATATGTATGTATGTATGTATGTATGTATGTATGTATGCAAGCAAGCATGCTGTTTTCGTCGGCGGTGTTGTTATTAATTTCAGTTATGATAGTGCTAAGGAAATTCCGTCTGGTGAAAAGTATATTTTTTTTAAACTCAGGTCAGAAAAATGCAGCTTGGCAAGCAAAGGGTGCTTCATTTTTTTGTAATTGTAGAAATAAACCAGTTACTGATTTAGGCAGGAGTAGCCTGCATAATTGTAGACAAAAACGTTCATAAAGAAAAATTTAGACGTTCCTCTGCACCTGTCTGATGTTGACAGTTCCATCACTTCGATCAACCAAACTATTGGATCTTATTATGCATCGCTGGCCGCATTGCACTTCCAATTCTTTCTGATTGCGTATTTCTGTTGTATCTTGGTCAAAATCGTCTAACACACACACACGTGCGCGCGCATACACACACACACACACATATATATGGTTCTAAGACTTTTCGTCTAAAGCACTTCGGTCTAATGTGCTATGGTCTAAAGAACTTTGGTCTAAAGTGACTTTTGTATAAATACACTTATAGTCTAAAGACATTTCTGTCTAAACTCACTTTGGTCTAATAACTATTTTGTCTATAGAATCTCTAAAAGAAAAAAAGAAAAATGTAAAAGATCTAAATAACTATACTCTAATAATCTTTTTCGCCTTTAGACGAAAATGCTTTTAGATCACAATGTTTTAGACCGAAGTGCCGTACCCCATATATGATATATATATATATACGACGAGCTTCTTTCAGTTTTCGTCTACCAAATCCACTTACACACGTTTGGTCGGCTCGATATTGTAGTAGAAGACCCTTGCCCACTGTGCCACACAATGGGACTGAACCAATAACCATGTGGTTGGGAAGCAAACTTCTTACCACACAGCCACTCCTGCGCCTATATGGGATTTCTTTTGGTAAAATGCTGCGTTATGAAAGGAAGAAATTCACGACGAAAAATGCTGTTAGTTTAAGACGAGACCTGGGGCAATAAAAATCTTTCTCTTCTTAAAATTCAAAAAGATGACTGGTTGTGTAAAGAATCACAAAAACAATAAGACTTCATTTTGTTTTTAATTGAGTGCATCTTGATTTAAAAGACAACACACAAAGTGCCCTCGATAAGATTCGAACTTGCGGCGCATCGACCTGTATTTCCAATGCTCTATTGTACTCGGTCCTGTCTGAACAATAAACTTTAACGAATTGATCAATAATTGAAATAATTTCTTCTTTGCTTTGAATCCCAAATAAATTATTATTTATTGATGATGCATTTCGCGCGTTCTTCTCGCTTGTGTCTTAATTAGATAATTAGATTTTAAAGCCATTAAAAAGTCAGTAAAAAAGAAACAGCATCTGTTGTTGTTGTTGGTGTCGTTGTCGTCATGGGTTTTGTTGTTGTTGTTGTTGCTGTTGCTTTTTCTGATAATGAATAACAATTCAACAGGTAACTAATTAGCGACCATTGGTAGTCGTAGTGAAGATACGTGACCTGGTGGGTAGTGATCTGGACTTACAATCGTAAGATCATGGTTTCGATTCCCAGACCGGATGGACAGTTACAGTCTTGAGCGAAAGACTTAATCCCACGTTTATTTAGTCCGCTCGGTTTAAAACGAATACATAGGTGTTGCAGTAGAAACTCGAATGAACTCCTGAAGAAAAGGAATCAAAGGGGTCCATAGATAATAAAAAAATGGTTGAGAAACATTGAATTAAATAAACAGGCGATCGTTGTTGATTGTTAAGGGTCTCTGTTGGCGAAAATTACGCAGAGAAAACCGACTTTTTTAGTCACAGCGTTGTGACACTAAGAATTGTCGCTCAGCTAAAATTGCTAAAAGTCCGAAAATTCCAGGCACTTGTTCCTTGAACCTTCACTAGAATTTAACCCTGGGACCTACCGCAATTATTATGGACCCTGGATGATGATCATATTATTTTCTTAATTCAACTGTTTTAATTTAACAAAGTTTTTTTTTCTTCTTGAACCTTGTGACTCATAAGATCGGTTACTCAGTTTCCATGGCCCATAAAACGACAGAGATCAGGACGTTTCCCCATAAATGGGACACTGGTCCGTTGCAGAGTCCAAGGCCAGTCATTTTGAGAGGTAGTCTCAAATCGATCTCATTGACCCCAGTACTTGACCGATACTTTATTTTATCGGCCCCGAAGCGATGAAAAGCAGAATTGACTCCAATGGAATTTGAATTATTATTATCATTATTATTATTATTATTATTATTATTATTATTATTATTATTATTATTATTATTATTATTATTATTAATATTATTATTATTATTATTATTATTATTATTAAGACGACAGGCTGACAGAGCCTTTGGCTCTCCAGGAACAAAACACTCGGTCATTTCTCTCCCCTTTTTTTTAGGTTCTGAGTTCAAACGCCACCGTGGCCAACTATGCCCTTCATCCATTCTGGATTGGTAAAATATATTACAATTCAAACACTGTGGTTGATAAATTCCTGGCCTCATACCAAAATTAAAAAGAATTATTTGGGGGTCTTCCGAGACTGATTGATAGAAAGGGGTAACTTGTCCCCAAATTCGAGAACAGACACGAATGCTTGTAAAATAATTTACTCCACCGAAAACAACCAAAGACAAGTTAATGTTAAATCGCCGAACAGATTAACCCATTCATTTCAATCGTCTGTTTAAACTGACCCTTAATTTATAAGGGGATAAAACAAATACTTGATGCAAATTGTGATTTGTGTATGATCTGTATCACAGAATGAAACATGTTCTTAACGCGTATGCAGTCTGTATCAAACGGATTTCAATGAAATTTCTTTCAGTTGTTATTTAGGTCAAAATGATAGTATCTGTGGATTTTCAGGCAATTTCATTCACTAGAAAAATTTTGGCACCAATGGGTTAAGTTTATCGCCCAAAAATTCAGAACAGAAAGAGTCGCGTGGCTTAGTGATTAAGGGCATTCGAATCATGATCGTAAGGTCACGAGTTCGATTCCCAGTGACACCTTGTGTCCTCGAGCAAGACACTTTATTTCACATTGCCCCCAGTCTACTCAACTGGCAAAAATGAGTAGTACTTGTATTTTAAAGGGCCAACCTTGTTACGAACTGTGTCACGCAGAATCTCCTTCGGAACCGCGTTGAGGATACGCGTGTTTGTGGAATACTCAGCTACTTGTACGTTAATTTCACGAAGGCTGTTCCGTTGATCGGATCAACTGGAACTGTCGCCGTCGTCGAAACTGACGGAGTGCCAGTCAGTGATTTAGCCAATTCGCCCATTTATCCAAAAAAAATTTGAAAAATCAGTAATGAAATCGACGACCAGAGAAGAATTCACCTCATCCGGTATAGCAATTACCTTTTCAATCACAAATCTTTGAACACTTTAAAGCAAGAAATTTTCTAACAATAGTACCGCACTTATTCCTCTCAATAGAACATTAATTCTACCAATTCAAAGAGCAGCCCAATAGCCCCACATGGTTTATGTATGAGCAGAACTATTTTATTTCATCCTCGAAATTTTTCACCATAACTGGTTTTCATGTAACATTATCTTGGGAGATTATAAGTCTGGACATAATCAGCTGAGAGAGAGAGAAGAGACATAGGGCCATAATGGACCTCTTTCTCTTTACATACTGGCATATATAAATATACATGTATACACGCATAATATACACGCTTACATAATATATATATACATATATATATATATATA
>NC_068989.1:5567893-5571466 GCF_001194135.2 Octopus bimaculoides
TCATTACTCTTCCTCTCTTCGCAACATTACTCTTTATATCTGTCCCTTAATTCTTCTCCTTTCTCTTTCCCTCCATTACTAATTAATCCTCTCTCTCTCTCTCTCTCTCTCTCTCTCTCTCTTCGTTCATTCTTCGTCTTTTCCCCACAATTGATCTTTATATCTTTCCCTTCTCCTTTCCCTCTCTCTCTCACTCTCTTCATTTCTCTTCAACTCTTTTTCTCTCTCTCTTTCTTTCTCTTCATTGCTAAAAAAAAAAAGAACAAAGGATAAACATAGGCGCGGGTACGGCTGTGTGGTAAGAAGCTTGCTTCCCAACCACATGGCCCCGAGTTCAGTGTCCCACTGCGGCACTTTGGGGCAAGTTTCTTCTATAGCCTCGGGCTGATTAAAGCATTTGAGTGGATTTGGTAGACGGAGACTGAAAGAAGCCAGCCGTACGTACGTACATACATACATACATACATACATACATACGTACATACATACATACATACCCTGCTGTTGATGTTGAAATTCCAATGAAAGAGCCTTGAGTCTAGTTTAGAAACCGGCTCTTTCTCCTTTGGCAAGAAATCTTGAAATAAAACTCTGTGTGTGTTTGTCCCCACCATAGTCTGACAATATTACGTCCCTGTAATATAGCGGTTCGGCCAAAGAGACCGATAGAATAAGTACCAGGTTAAAAAAATAGAAAAAACAAGTATTTGGGTTGATTCATTCGACTAAAATTTCTTCAATGCGGTGCCCCAGCATGGTCGCAGTCTAATGGCTGAAACAAGTCAAAGGTAAAAAGTAGACAGACCGACAGAGACAGAAATAAAGAGAGAGAGAGAGAGGATTACGAAGATGGAGAGAAAGAGACATAAGGAATGTATGTCGTCTAATAGTTTAATGTGTCGTAATGTTTGCGTTTTACTAACAGCTCTGCTCTACATTGACGTATTTATTGTATTCATGTGTATATGCGAGAGAGAGAGAGAGAGAGAGAGAGAGAGAGAGAGAGAGAGAGAGAGAGAGAGAGAGAGAGAGACAGACAGACAGAGACAGACAGACAGAGACAGACAAAGAGAGGAAGACACGCACACACACACAGACAAAGATAAGAGTGAGGGAGAGAGAGAGGTGGGGAGAATCTATGTATTTATTCAACGGAAGCCACTTTCTTTAAATCACATTAAATTACTTGAAATTGAAACGTTGGCGTTGAACAATAGACCGATAACATTAAAGTTTAATAATTAAACAAGTATAAAAGTTTTGGACCAATTAATTTTCATTACATTTACGGTTTGATATAGCTACATTATCCAGCATTTTAATGTTCTTCAGTTTTATACTGAGAGATTACCGGCAAACATTATAATTAATCAGTATTCATACATATACGAATACATACATACATGAATACATACATACATGAATATATACATACATGCATACATACATACATACACATGCATAAATATTTATTATTCTTTTTAACAAAAATTATGTTGATACTATTGGCCGTGATTTCGAAGTTTCGGCCTGCTTAGCCTTCTTCGGAGAGTCCAAGGAAGGTTAAGCAGGCTGGAACTTCGAAGTTACAGTCAATAAATTCTTGTTAAAGAACAAAGAATGTGCACTCTACAAAAGTTATTGAATAGTCCATCGGTTTAATGTAAAATTGATTTTTCTCATAGCGTGACATAAATTCAAACACACACACACATACATACACTTATACATATATATGCATACACACACACATATATCTATATATTGATGTATACATGTATGTGTGTATGTGTGAGTGTGTATGTGTATAGATACGTAGATAGATAAATAGACAGACAGCTAGCTAGAGAGACAGATAGATAGATAGATAGATAGATAGATAGATAGATAGATAGATAGATAAATTATGGCTCTGGTAGACTAAAGCTAAATTGAAGCCCATCCTATATACATACATACATATATATATATATATATATATATATATATATGTGTGTGTGTGTGTGTGTGTGTGTGTGTGTGTGTGTGTGTGTGTGTGTGTGTGTGTGCCTTGTGTGTGTGTTTGTCCCCCATCACCACCACTACCACTTAGCAACCACTATTGGTGCGTTCCCGTCCCTGTAACCTATCAGTTCGGCGAAAGAGAACGATAGTACAAGTACCAGGCTTAAGAGAAAATTTGTACTAGGTTCGATCCCTTCGGCTGAAAATTCCCGAAGGCGATGCCCCAGCATGGCAGCAGCCGAATGGCTGAAACAAATGAATATATTCTTTTATTCTTTGTTCCAGTCATTTGACTGCGGCCATGCTGGAGCACCGGCTTTAGTCGAGCAAATCGACCCCCAGGACTTATTCTTTGTAAGCTTAGTGCTTATTCTATCGGTTCCTTTTGCCGAACCGCTAGGTTACGTGAACGTAAACACACCAGCATCGGTTGTCAGCGATGAAATTGGTGGTGGTGGCGGGGGTCAAACATAAAAGCAAAGACACACACACATAGATATATACATATATGCGAAGGGCTTCTTTCAGTTTCCGTCTACCAAATCCACTCACAAGGCTTTGGTCGGCCCGAACCATGTGGTTCGGAAGCAAGCTTCTTACCACACAGCCACGCCTGCGCCTCTGTCAACAAGAAATAAATACAGGGTGGTACAAAAGTAGGCATACAGTGAGGAAAAAAACCCCAGAAAACACGTACAATACTCATATTTTTCTATCAAAAATAATATAAAGTTACAATAAAAGTAATGAGGCCAGCTAATTTAATCTGCTAATAATTTTAATGAATGAAGTATTATAACACGTGATACTGTCTACCTACTTTTGCATCCAACCCCACCCTTGAATATGATGTTAAACTTATATTTATCTCCTCATAACCTTTGTGAACAAATAGAGTTTATGACTAGACGAATATGGGTCAATCTTTATATAATTCATATGATATAATCGATTTGATAATACCATTGTTCTCTTTATGCATGTTATATAATTAATCATCCATACGTTACAGAATCAATTTTGAACCTTGTAATAAATGTAATACCAAAAATTTATCCTTCCCTTCTTTTGTATTCTTGTATTCAGCTATTCACTTATTCAGCAAGTGGTGACCATCTGATGGAGTCACGTTCGTTCTTTTCTCTTTCCCTATTTATCTCTCCTCCTCTGTTCTTTCTGAAGAAGAGCATATGCTCGAAATGTAAAAGACTTTACTTTCTGTTTTTCCTGGGCATAAACCTAATACACTCTGTTTGCTTGTTTTCTTCTTTTCTTCTTTTTACTTCGGCTTCGAATTTTTTTATTTTTGCACCGTATATATATTCTCGGGCATATATTTGCTAATATAAAGTAAGTCAATACGATATTACTAGTGAAATATATAAGAAGTTTAATGTCGAAGAGTGGTGATTTCATTACACACACACACACACACACACACACACACACACGTGCACACACACATATATATATATGTATATGCAATGTAACCTCGTGTATATTGTTGGCGATTTTTTCTTCCTCCGTCTTCTCTTCTTTGGACTTTCCTATATTTCCGACGAAGAGCTC
>NC_068989.1:5571764-5572807 GCF_001194135.2 Octopus bimaculoides
GGTCAATCATAATAATGGCGGATCATAACAATGACTGACCGGAAGTTAGAAATTCTTA
The DNA here is from genome assembly GCF_001194135.2 of Octopus bimaculoides. Classification (NCBI taxonomy): domain Eukaryota; kingdom Metazoa; phylum Mollusca; class Cephalopoda; order Octopoda; family Octopodidae; genus Octopus; species Octopus bimaculoides. The sequence goes on from NC_068989.1 coordinate 5,571,823, forward strand.
TTTCAGGAGAGCTAAGAAAGGGGGAGATAACAAACGGTGATCGGGAACGAGGGGCTGTGTGTGGGAGGTAGACTGCTGGTGATCTTGACGTATGTAGTGTGAAAATGGGGGAAGGGAGAAAGGGAGAAAGTAGTTGGTCAGTTGTATATATATATATATATATATATATATAGATATGCACACACACACACACACACACACACACACACACATATAATCACAGCACCAATAATAATAACTATTGTTATTATTATCGTTATTCTCATCCATCAGTGACAAGTGTGCATATACCTATAAAAGTCTGACATCAGAAAGCTGGGAACCTGATACGGATAATTGTATTAATATTTGTGCGCACGTGGATCATACTGTTTTTAGTATCTATACAGGTGTAAAAGTAACGAAATTAGCACTATTCCACAATATCAACACTGTCCTGACAATAACTACTATATTCTATATTCAGATAACATATTGCATTGTGTATATACATATATTGCAGCGTTTAATATATATATTTTTGAACTATTTATTGCCAAAATGGAGCACTTTATGAAACCCGTTGATTTGAATCTACTCTCCGATACATGCATACATACATACATACATACATACATACAAATGTGTGTACACACACGCACACATATATAGTTGGAATTTACAAAAAAAAAAAGCAAAAGACAAAGACATGTGTGTAAGCAACAAGCCTATGTATTAGTTTAACGCTTAGTAAGGTGAGAAAGTCTTTTACGTTTCGAGCCTACGCTCTTCAACAGAGAGAAACACGAGGAAATACACAGAGAGATAATAAAAAATGCTTTAGTGGCCGAACGGAGATTAGGTGTTTCGCTCATAAATACACACATCGCCCGGTCTGAAATTCGAACCAGCGATCCCCGACAGCGAGCCCGCTGCCCTAACCACTAGGCCATGTGCCTCCACAACGAATTCTATGTCATTTTATAACTTAATTCGATATAGTTAT
>NC_068989.1:5577376-5579678 GCF_001194135.2 Octopus bimaculoides
ATATATATATATATATATACATACATACACATACATACATACATACATCCAAATACAATTGAAGAACTCACCTTATTTCGGAAATGTCTCGAAGCCAAAAGGAAAAAATCACCAAGCGATTGTCACCTCGATTTTCCACTCTTCCTTAATTCTGTTCCGCTGTCTTGTTTGTTTTTATCTTATATACATCTTTCTGTTTATATGTACATATGTATATATACAAATATATATATATAGATATATATATATCTATATATATGTATATATCCGTATATCAGCACTTGTACAGCGCGTTTATCCGTGTGTTGTCTGAGAAAGGCAGAAGAATTCACAGCAATTGTATTTATTTTTGTTTATATATGTGTATGTGTGTATGTATGTGTGTATGTGTGTGCATTTAAGAGTGTGTATGTATATATGTGTGTGAGAGTGTTTATACGAGTGTATTTATGTCTGTGTGTATGTTTAAGAGAGAGAGAAAGATTGAGAGAGAGAGAGCGAGAGAGAGAGAGAGAGAGAGAGAGAGAGAGAGAGAAGACGGCGAATACCTGTGTATATTTGTGATGTGAATATATGTCCGTCTTTAGAACCACTGCGTGTATATGTGTATGTGTGTGTGTGTGTATGTGTGAGAGAGAGAGAGAGAGAGAGGGAGGAGTAAGAAAAATGTGTTTGTTTTACTTTATATATATATATATATATATGTATATACAAATATATATACACAAATATATGTGTGTGTGTGTGTATTTGTGTTTCTTTGTCTGTATGGGTTTGTTTATGTATTTATGAATGCGCGTGTAGGTGTGTGTATATGTGTGTGTGTGTGTGTGTGTGTGTGTGTGTGTGTTTCCCGTGAGACGAGACCGTTTAAGATTGTCACCGTATGCTTTGTGTATTGTTCAACTGTGATGTAAGGTATGTGTGTGTGTATATATATATGTGTGTGTGTGTATGTATATATTGTTTAATATTTATAAATATGTTTGTTCGCGTGTTTCTGTTGTACTATTGTAAAGCATTGTACTTGTGTGTGTGTGTGTGTGTGTGTAAACGTTTGAGTTATGTTTATATTTTTATACGTGTGTATATGTGTGTGTGTGTGTGTGTGCGTGCGTGTGCATATATGTATGCGTGATTTGTTTATGTGTGTTTGCGTGTATACTTCCCGTTGTGAGGATGGTTTGTAAGAACTGGTGAGGAAATGAAATCGAAGTTGAGAGATAAAAGAAAGAGATAGAGAAGATAAGATAGAGAACGAAGAAGGTGGAAAATGGGAACGAGAGTGAAAGAGAGAGGAATGGTGAATGAGAGAGAGATGGAGAATGAGAGAGAGAGAGACAGAGAGAGAGTTTTAGAAGAAATTGAGAGGAGAGAAAGATGAAGAGGAGATGCAGCAGAAAGATGAAAGATGGGTAGAAAAGAAGGGGAAAAAGAGAGATAGGGGAGCGATCAGACGATGGGAAATGTGTGAAAGAAGAAAAAATGAATGAATGAATGAATGAATGAAAAAAGAAAGGAAGGAAGAAAGTAAGAAAGAAAGATATAGAGAAAGTTAGCGGTCAACCAGGAAGAGGGATATATATATATATATATATATACAGAGAGAGAGTGAGAGAGAGGGAGAAGTGAGTGAGAGAGAGCGGAAGATTGTGAGATAGAAAAGTATTCTAAAACAGAAACGACGATGAGATAGATAGATAGATAGATAGATAGATAGATAGATAGATAGATAGATAGATGGATGGATGGATGAATGGATGGATGGATGGATAGATAGATAGACGGACACACAGGTAGATAGATAGGTAAATGGATATGGAGTGGTTAGTAGACAGGTAGGTGTGTGAGGCGCGTATGTGAATGTAATCGCGTGTGTGTGTGTGTGTGTGTGTGTGTGTGTGTGTGTGTATGTATGTGTGTGTGTGTACGTGTGTGTGTGTGCGTGTGTATGTGAGAGAGAGAAAGAGAAAGAGAGAACCAGAGAGAGAAAGAGAGAACCAGAGAGAGAAAGATGAGAGTGTGTATAGCTGGTATGGAAAATACGTGTGTGTTTGTGTGTTGAGTTGAAGTAAAGACCACCTCCCGGCAGTGAAAGAATTCCCCGTGTAGAGGAATTACACTGTGCAACAGACGGAGACAAAACTGTAGATCTTCAACCACGTCACTTGTCGTCTGCTGCTTACAAACACCACTGGTTGTTTCTTTATGTATTATTATAGACAATAATGCTTAGATTACGGCCTTCTCTTTAACTCGCTCATTCATTCACTTATTCACATACTCACTCTCTCATTCACCT
>NC_068989.1:5579806-5589335 GCF_001194135.2 Octopus bimaculoides
TATATATATATACATACATATAGATATATATACACATAGATAGATAGATAGATAGATAGATAGATAGATAGATAGATAGATAGGTAGGTAGGTAGGTAGGTAGGTAGGTAGATGACAGGCTTACCAATCCACTCACATAGTTTTGGTCGGCCCGAATCTATAGTAGAAGACTATATGTGAGTGTGTGTGTGTGTGTGTGTGTGTGTGTGCGTGTGTGTGTGCGTGTGTGCGTGCGCGCGTGTGTGTGAATACATACAGACAGACAGACGTACACACAGATCGTGATACTCCGTCGGTTACGACGACGAGGGTCCCAACAGATCCGATCAACGGAACAGCTTGCTCGTGAAATTAATGTGCAGGTGGCTGAGCACTCCGCAGACACGTGTACCCTTAACGTAGTTCTCGGGGAGATTCAGCGTGACAAGGCTGGCCCTTTGAATTACAGGCACAACAGAAACAGGAAGAAAGAGTGAGAGAAAGTTGTGGTGCAAGAATATAGCAGAGTTCGCCACCCAACCCCTGCCGGAGCCTCATGGAGCTTTAGGTGTTTTCGCTCAATAAACACTCACAACGCCCTGTCTGGGAATTGAAACTGCGAGCCCACGACCGCCAGTCATCTGCCCTAACCACTGGGCCATTGCGCCTCCATACACCCACACCCACAGATGGAGACACATTTATATGACAGGTTTCTTTCAGTTTCCGTCACAATTTCAAAGAGCGGTGACAGAAGACTTGGAAATGAAATCGTAGGTGAGATCTCTGACGCGCCTTTTTACTCCAAGATAAAAGGTTAGAAAGATAGAGCGGACATAGATTGTCTTGAACAAAGGGAAACACAATCCTGGAGCGATCTTTTACACAAATAAGAAGAATTTCAACCAAAACACGCACACAAAAAAATGCAACAGCCGCATTCTGGCTTCAAATCCTCACGAGAGAGACAAAAATGTCAGATTCAAAAACTCTGCCAAGGTAATGATTTTCGCCTGTATGGCCTCTGATGGCAAGAAGATACCATTGATCATGTTTGAGAATGCTGAGAGACTGTTATGTTCAAGTTATGAAAGAGGATTCTGGATTCTTTCTGAATATTCTGAGGCAAGCGACAAGGGAAATCCTAACAAGACCGCTAAGGACTTCTAGTCTATATTCCAGCAAGATGGAGCTCCTTGTCACACAAAAATTTCTCAGGGATGAGTTTGGGAACAGGTTTGGGGAAAAGGACACCTGGCCCCCTTCATCACCACATTTGAACCCTTTAGATTTCAGCATCTGGAATGGACTGGTCAGAAAAGCTTGTGAGAAGTCCCACTGTAACCTGCAAGCCCTCAAAAACTCCATCCATAGGGTTCCGGGAGGAGGACATTAATGAGTAAATTCATTAAGAAAGTTCGTGGTGCAGTCAGGAAGAAGATTGAAGAAGTCACTGCCAAAAGAGGGAGGAGCAACTCTTGATGCTTAACAAGTAGAATTGCGGCCAGGATTGTTTCCGGCACTTTGAAATAACATTGTAAGCTTCCGTTTGAGCTTTATTCCACTTTTTTATGAGCTCCAAATCCTAAGCCATGGCTAATAATTTATGAAAGTGTCATTTTCATCCATGATCAACTTCAACACAATTCTTCTGGTGAGCTTGGAGAATCATCAACATAATGTTAGAAAAACCTCTGATAATTCCATTAAGTTATCTTTAAGCACTTCTGAGATACAAAAGTTCGAATACACATACATATACATACCCGACGACTGACACATACACACACATACATACACACACACATCTGCATATACATATACATACCTGAGGACTTGATTTTTTTTATTAACCACACAGGGTCGAAACACAGAGGGAACAGCACAAGGACAGACACACAAAAGTGGGGGGAAAATAAAATCGAATAAAAAGAATGGTAATGATAAAGGAAAAGGTGGAATGACCCCTACTCGAACCCCATACTCCAGTTAATGTCAATGAACGTTTTTAGAAAAAAAAATTTAACACGTGTTACTTTATTTTTGCTTCTTTCTTCTTGCAGTGTGTTATATTCTCAGTGGATGACTGGCATGACATGCGTGAAGTGTAGTCTCACCAGTGTCAATACGAAATTTTATTTTCATTAAAACGACACCCGTTTAGGATTCCATTACCAGTTAATAATTATCGCAGCGGTTGCAAGGTAAGACATAAAATTCTTTGTCTCTCTCTAATAATTATTGTGGCATTTGCCATTAAATTAGCAGTTCCATATATGTGCTATTTCGTTCATTTGTTTATATTTCGTTAATTTACACTGCATACAAAAATACGGGCATACTATATACAGACAACTGCTTATAAATAGAGATTAATGTATATTCTTTCTTTGTACATAATTTTTATTTATAATATTGAAAAAATACGCCACCAAAGAAAAGACGTAATCTCTCCAGAAACACGTATAAAGCGAGGACGATTGCAGAAAATCGAATGCAAGCGTCTCAACAGAGAAAGGATATGAGCCTTTTCCAATATCAGCTAAGGCATGTTGTAATACTTAATGCTGGATCATTAGAACAACGTTTAGCACGCCAGATTAGACAGAGGTCCAATACAATAGCTCTCAGAAATAAACCACATGCAAATTCGTTCTTCACAACACCAAGAGCTGCTTTCAGATATGATCCATCCGATTCTTATTAAAATAATTCTGTACAAATTGGTATGCTACACTCAGATTGTCTTTTCTGCAAAGCTTCTAAATTTCCAAATGAAACTAAAGGCATGTGCTGCTCAGGCGGTAAGGTAAGATTGCCAGCACTACCAGCTCCTCCTCAACCTCTTTCAACTGTTCACTTCCCCGTTACCATCTCCCATTGCAGCCCAATTTCTAGAATGTACCCATTTACGTAGTACATCTCCATTACACCTCCATTCATTTGGCTGTCAACCATACAATGGATCGTGTTAGACGCAGCGCTGACAGTCTCAAAGGCGAGTATATCCACTGACAGCTTTTCGGTGGGTTCAAAAATCATACCCACCACCCCCAGTTTTCTTTGCTAGGTTAGGGCATGGAATCCTTCAAACTGACGTATTACATGTTGATTAGTCAAATTCGACCATCATTTACTCCACAAATGCTCTGTCGTCAATGCTGCACTTTCCCGTATCACCTGTTTCAACATAATTGTAATACATATAAACAAACTATACCATTTTAATCCCGAGCAACGCTAGGCATCTCTGCTAGTCTAAGATGTAATATTTATAAGATTTACAAAACAATATGCATAGGCAATACCCATGCACATTGTTTTGTAAATCTTATGTATATATAAATGAATAGAAATGATATATATATATATATATATATATATATATATATATATATATATATATATATATATATATATATATATATATACATGTATATATAAATAAATAAACATAGAAAAAAGGTGTGTGTGTGTTCCTGCGTGTGGATGTGTGTGCAGATTCCTAAAAATACTATATTGTTCCGCGTCTACAACTCGACATTTCCGTAACGCGTGGGTTTACTGTATCATTTTTGAGATGTCACTTCTATGTTAAGCTCTTACTTGGAATGATTACATTAAATCTATAAGAGTCGGCCCTCCGTCTATATCGAACTTGTTATCTTTCCATAGAATATATTCAATCTTTTATTGGTCTTTGTATTACACGCTATTGTCACGTTTGTGCTGATCACTCGGCTGTTTATCTCAATCCTTGATCGAGCTCCAAGCTGTATTTTAAAAATTGTTGCTCCTGTTTTTAGTAGCTAAACTTCTCTCGGACTTCATCTTTCCAAATATATTCACCAGAATATATTTAACTATATTTATTTCCCATAAATACGTCTATGCAGAATTTCCTCGTGCCTTCTCTCAAAGTTACTAATCTAGTAACTTGATAGTCTACAAAATCTCTTCCTTTCTTGCAAGAAGTGTTTCTACTCCAGCGGTTTCTTTCCTCAAACATCTGCGTTTTATAATTCATAGAGTAGCTTCTCCTTAGATTTTTTCCCTTTCATTTTCTTTTGTAATTTCCGCCATCCCAAGTGGTTACTTGAGGGTTGTTTTATTGCAAGTTTCATGTCGCCTGAAAGGAAGAATTTCCAATGATATGTATGTACGTCCGTTTTGTTTTGTTTTGATTATTTAAATTCTTCTGAGGAAGAAGCTGCTTTCTAACCAAGATACAAAACTCCATCGTTGGAATGTAGATAACAAAAGCCAATGTCATATTTTTAACGTGAGAAAAGTCTTGCACATTTTTACTGTTCCACTTGCAGGTTGTATATGTAATGTGTAAGTTGGTTGGTTGATTTCTTTTCCTGAAAACCCAAGCTTATCCAGATTGTCACTTCGGCGTTTACTCAGTGTATGTCGTTGTTCAGTTTTATTTCAGGATTTCTTGCCAACAGAGAAAGAACCGGTTTCTTACCTAGATCCAAGGCTCCTTCAGTGGAATTTCAACAACAGTATATCTTTGTATGTCATTCAGTTTGTTTGTATGTATGTGCGTGTGTGTGTGTGTATGTATGTGCGTGTGTGTGTGTGTGTGTATGTATGTGCGTGTGTGTGTATGTATGTGCGTGTGTGTATGTATGTATGTGTGTGTGTATGTATGTGCGTGTGTGTGTGTGTGTATGTGCGTGTGTGTGTGTCTTATCTTATTTTTCTCCTTCATGTTCGTCTATCACTCTGCTCATTTCAGCCCCAACAGGTTAAGTTACTGACATCTCCAAATTGAACAATATCATCGTTTGATGTGGAAATCGTGATGAATTTCCCCGACGACGAGGGTCCCAGTTGATCCGATCAACGGAACAGCTTTCTTGTGAAATTAACGTGCAAGTGACTGAGTACTCCACAGCCCTTAACGTAGTTATCAGGGAGATTCAGCGTAACACAGTGTTATTTCTTTACTGCCCACAGGAGGCTACACACAGGGGACAAACAAGGACAGACAAACGGATTAAGTCGATTATAACGTCCCCAGTGCGTAACTGGTACTTATTTAATCGACCCCGAAAGGATAAAAGGCAAAGTCGACCTTGGCGGAATTTGAACTCAGAACGTAGCGGCAGACGAAATATCGCTAAGCATTTCGCCCGGCGTGCTAACGTTTCTGCCAGCTCGTGTGACAAGGCCGGCCCTTTGAAATACAGGCACTACTCATTTTTGCCAGCTGAGTGAACTGGAGCTACATGAAATAAAGTGCCTTGCTCAATGACACAACGCGTCGCCGGGAATTGAACTGCCGACCTTACGATCATGAGCCGAATGCCCTAACCACTAAGCCACGCGCCTTACACACACACACACACACACACACACACACACACACACACACACACACACGTAGGTATTTGTGCATAAGCCTGCTTGACAGTTCATACACAAACGTATCTATGCAGAAAACAGTAATAAAACATATAATATTAATATTTATAAAGAATACAAAGAAATATATAGGAAAATCGGAAATAATGGAAACAAAACAATTATGTCTCGTATATTTATGATAAAATATAAAACGTGTTTGCGTGCACATATACATGTATATTTATAAATGTTGATAAAGATATACCTGTATAAAGTGTGATATATAAAATGATTAAAAGAGATTGACATAATATAACACAAAGAGGTCAAAAGGGTCGCATATAAAAATGAAAAGACATACGAATGGTATAATGAAAAATATATGAACATATAATAAAAAGAGATTTATTTAGATACATATAGCAGCAGAAAAAAAGTTACGTATCTATGTGAATTATCTCTATAGATTTTAAAACATGAATATATCATTTGAACACACACACACACACCACACACACACACACACACACACACACACACACACGAACACACACAAACACACACAAACACACACATACATTACAAAAAGAAATATGTATAGGTCTGTATAGAAATCTATCTCCCTGAGCAGGTTTTATGTGTGTGTATGTATGTATGTATATATATATATATATGTGTGTGTGTGTGTGTACGTGTATGTAGATAAATGGAAATATAGACAAAATTTGAAATCATAATGTGTGTGTGATAAAGATGAAGAAATACTATGGTGGATGTAAATGATATCATGTTGATAATAGAAAAGTTTTGCAACAAGTTTTATAACAATTTTGTAAAAACGTTCAGAGAAATTGTTTGCTGACTTACTTTCATTTTCGCCTGATAGATGTATATTTATCTAGTTATGTAACTCATTTGTAGTTGGAGGTGTCTCAAGAGATCTTACTGCTCATGTAGTCATTTTCAGATGATTTCAGAGATTTGATTCAAATGGTTGTGAGAAGTTGTGAAACTTCTCTGCAAGGCAGGGTTGACATCTGTTGGATCCTATGATAAATGTTGTAGTATTTTGAGTGACTTACCAGTTTGTTATATACTTGGTGAGTACATGTGTGTGTGTGTGTGTGTGGGGGGTCTGTATATGGATATGCATGTATTCATTTGTGTGTTTCTTCGTGAATATGATGGTGCTCATGAACGAAATGCAGGCCTCAATGTGGTGAACGTCGACCATTTGATATTAATATAGCTGCTTATAACTTTCAGTTATACACACGCATACATATACACACACACACACACACACATATATATATATATATATATATATATATATATATATATATATATATATATATATATATATACATATAGAACACACAGTCCGCACGTACACACACTTTCTCTATCACACACACACACTAAAACCCTTCAGATTAATGTAAAATTGTTTTTATTATATCTAAATATAAAGCAAACATTAATATGTATGTATTTATGTATGTATGTACACATGCTAACACACATATACGTAAATGCATGCAATGACTGTCTAATCGAGACACGTTTTTTTTGTTCTTTTTTCTCTCCCTGTCTTTTCTTCTGTAGAAGAACGTGTACACTCTATTTTCTTTTTACTTCATCTTAATGTTTTTTTTGTTTTTTTTTGCATGTTATAATATTTGCACCAAAACCGACGCGTACACGTCCGTGTGTGTGTGTGTTTCTTTGTTTGTCACTTAATGTGATTCACAAGCAGAACTGAAGGCTGAACGTTTGAATTCCAAGTTGAGTCCATGAGATGGGCTTTTACAGTTTCCGTCAACTTAATTTCATAAATTTTGAGTCAACCCGAGGTAATGATATAAGATCTATGGCTAATATATAAGACCTAACACAAGCGCGCTCGCACACACATTTTTATAGATGTATGTGTACATATATATAAACAGAGAGAGAGGGAAAGCGATGTATATGTAAAGGTCGATCGACGAGAATGAGTGCTCAACATCACATTTGTGGATAGAATTAAGTCTACCATTGGTTTCATGTTAAGGAAAAATTTTCAAGCCGATCCAGATGGAGGAATGGTGTTCGTCTCCATTTTGGATGAAAACACAGTCTGAAAACACAAATGTGTATGTATGTATATATGTATATAATGCATAGTAACAGTAACACAGCCCACCATCTGGTCTTCTCTCAAAAGGACATAGATATTTCGATTCAGCAGGCCATCAGTAAGCCTTGCAGTGGTAGCAAACGTGTAGAATCTTTGCATTATGTGAGTGTATAACAGGCAGGACAGCCTGTTCTTGAAAGCTCTCGAAATTGGCATTGATTGATAATCTTTTACCAGACTTTTGGATGTTTTTGCATATTCAGTCTGGTCTCTTAACATCCTGCTTTCAATGCTGTTTCTGTTTGCATCTCACTGCTATTTGCATGAGATAATTGTCTGCATATCCTGTCCATTTGGTAATGATTATTAATTGGCACCTGAATATTCACAGACCGAAAGCTGTCTCAGTAATTTATTCTCTTAAGATACATTAGCTGGTCTGTCATGTGTAGCAGTAACAGAATCATATTCTCTACGCCTACGTGAATCGTCAGACATTTCCTTCAGATATCTTACCCTGGTTTTCTCTGATCCAGTTGCCTTTCTGTTCCTTTGTTGTTTTCTTTCCTGCCGACCATTCTGTTTAAGCCGCATATTATTTTGGACGACCCATGTTGAATTGAAAAATTCTAATATGGAAGCAAATAACACAGCATATATATTATAAATTGTATCGTAATTAATATGTTGAACATTATTAGAGCAGCGTGTCGGCAGAATTGTTAAAGCACTGGGCAAAATGCTTAGCGACATTTCGTCCGTCTTTACGTTATGAGTTCAAATTTTGCCGAGGTCGACTTTGTCTTTCATTTCGGGGCAGGTAAAATAAGTGCCAAGGGTCAATGCAATCGATTTACCTCCTTTCCCGCCATTGCTGGCCCTGTGCCAGAATGTGAAACGCAATATGTTGAAAGGAATCATCATATTACTGAACAATAAAGGTAAAATCGATGCAGGCACAGAAAATAACCCTAAGGTTTCTTTATTTAAAGAATTATGGGCCACATACACTTAACTAATTAATAAGCAGTTTTCTTTATTATTGTATAGATATATGTGTGCAAATAATGATTTGTAATATCAGGTTCTGGTTTGCGAATACACGATGAAAGAGTTTTCCAAATACGACATCGCCAGCTGGAAACCTTTTCTGGACGTCTTTCTCTGAACTGCATTCTCTGGAAAGGATGCTTCCGTGAACTTGAAAGTTTTTCCTTTGTTACCATGATATATAGGGGGGAGATTAGGGATTTTGAAACCTTAAAAAATTCAGTTTGGAGCAAGCTGAGTCATTTGGATGCCGGTCGTCAAACTGAAGCGAATCATATGCGTTTTTGAATTTATCCACCCATTCCTTCGGGTGAGTGAACAAGCGAGGAATTGTCATCGACGTAGTACAGGTCAATAACTCAAGTGTCATTGATTAGGCTTTGTGATTTTAAACCTGGACAGATTGTTGAATTCCCCCATCGAAGCGATATTTCATCTCTACACCAGGGTGGCTGGAATATCGTGGAACATGGCTGCAAAGCATAGAAAAAACAAGTTTGGGACAAGTACACATCTTTGCTTTAAGCCGTTAGAACAAAACAACAAACGAACGTATGGATGTAGCACAAGCAATGTATTAATGTTTACGTTCCCTGCTGGAAGACCCTATGTCTGGCAACAGGACTCTGCACTATGTCACACAAGCAGGAGAACCCAGTTATGGCTGTCAGACAATTTCTGTGACCACATCACCTCTAACATCTGGCCATCTAACTCCCCAGGCTGCAACCCCCTTGATTATTATGTGTGGGGCGCAGTTGAGCGAGGGACCAACAAAACTCCTTGTAACACCAAAGATGAACTGAAGGCAAGGATTATGGCAGCATTCACTATCTTAAACAAGGAGACCGTCCAGAAGAGTTGCAGAAGATTCCGAAGTCGTCTGGAGGCCGTGGTTGAAGCCAATGGCGATTTTATTGAATATATTTTTGTATAATTTTGGTAAATATATCTGTTAAAATGAGATGTCAGGGTTATTTTCATTTTTGCGTAATTTAGACGACAGTTTATTCATCGCAC
>NC_068989.1:5589397-5591189 GCF_001194135.2 Octopus bimaculoides
ATATATATGTATACACACACACACACACACACACACACACACACATATATATGAACAAGTACTCGTAAACACATATACGCACACACATGTACATACACACAGACGTGTGTATGTGCGTGCGCGCGTACGTGTAAATTTTCGCACAATTTCTCTGTCGGCCATATTTCTGTGTTTTGTCTGTCTGACTGCCTGTTTACGTGGGTGGACTCTGTCACAGTTCCCTCTTCGTCTGTCATCTCTGTTTCATCGATCGATCAATCAATCCAGTGTAACTATATCGATCCGTCACTTATGTCTGTTAGTAGATTAGCTCATTTATAAATCATCCGGATTGCTAGTCTTCCCCCCCTCTCTCTCTACCTCTCTCTCTGTCTCCCTCCCTCCCTTCCGCTTTCTGCGTATGTATATATATATCTTTATATCTGCAATTAGGTTTTCTGTCCATTTGTGTATCCGTCTCACTTCCTTCAACGCACATGCTCACTCACTCACTCACTCACTCTCTCTTTCTTTCTTTTTCTCCCCCTCTCTTTCATTTTCTCTCACATATTACACGCGCACATACAAATACTTATGTATATATATGTAAACACACACACACACACACATAAGTACCAGAATGACCGTAGTTCAGTGACAGAAACAAGCAAAAGACAACAAAAAATACATATTCAGACATACACACACACACACACACACACATAACCCCCCTCCCCACACACACACACATAAGTATCTTCTACTATAGCCTCGGGCCGACCAAAGCCTTGTATGGATTTGGTAGACGGAAACTGAAAGAAGCCCGTCGTATATATATATATATATATATATATATATTTATATGTGTGTGTGTGTGTGTGTGTGTGTGTTTGTTTCCCGCCATCGCTTGACAACCGATGTTAGTGTGGTTTACGTCCCTGTAACTTAGCGGTTCAGCAATAGACCGATAGAATAATTACTAAGTTTACAAAGAATAAGTGCTGGGGTCCATTAGTTCGACTAAAGACGGTACTCCAACATGACTGCAGTCAAATTACTGAAACAAGTAAAAGAGTAAAGAGTAATATAGGATGGTACTTTTCTGCATGTAGACAATGTGAGTTCAATTCTAGTTTCTTTCAGTCTTTTTTCTTCTTTCTTTTGGTTGCCATTTTAAGTGTTGTGCCAACTGCACCAATTGTTACAGAAATAACTTTTCTTTTGTTTTTTGTTTCCTGGCTGGATCCCGATATTTCTTTTTTATTTTTTTTTATTTTACTGGTATCAATTCTGGTATCATAAGCGACTGCAAAGTCTATGATCTTACACTATTTATTTATTTTGCCTACACCCCATAGTCAGTCTTGTAGTTCTCATTTTCTATCCCATTTTTTTTCCGTATCCATACCACTTTTCTGTTGCTTTGAAGCGACTCACTTTGCTAACATCCCAATGTTACTCTTTTGCCTACACGGTTAAATCCGCGCTTATACTCCTTTTGTGCTAGTGTACTGCACTCACTGAAACGGTGACTGATACTTTTGTTTCCTTTCTTGCAGAGTCTACATTTGCTGTCTAAGTTTTGCCTTTATGAGATTTGTTCTAAGAGCTTGTTCATGAGCAATTGTAACTAGAGTTTCTATCTCTCGTTTCAAGGTCCGTTTGTCAATCAGTCAGCGCTCTTTACTTCAACATTTTTGGCTTTCTCTCTCTCTCATTCTACAACGTTTCTCTCCTCTGTCTCTCTCCTCTATTCTCTATCTGTCTATCTATCTATTTATCTGTCTATTTATCTGTCTATCTATCTATCTAT
>NC_068989.1:5591244-5593730 GCF_001194135.2 Octopus bimaculoides
TATGCATATTTATTATCTCTCTCTCTACGACTTTCGGGCCGGGACCTATGAACAACTTCCAGAGATCCCTGGCCTGGCAGTGCTATCGAGAAACGCTACCCGTTGGGGGATAAGCTCTACAGGCGTGGCTCGAGAAACACGGGATCGACCTGCCCGAGATTCTGTCAGAGCGACGAAACCGTCCTGCACGCACTCGTACAGTGTCCCACCATTTCCGACCTGTGGGCTTATGTGGAACGACTGCTATCGCGTGTGGGACGAGTCAGTTTATCAACCGAGTCTATCATGAATATTGTCGCGCCCCTTCCTTGAAACGGGAAGGAAGAGCCAGTTTCAGCGTACTTGTGGCTATGGCGAAAGAATGTGTATTGGTGGAGGCGTCTGAAAGGTCTAGCGACAAACACATTCTTCTCTGGTGAATCTCTCATCAACTTCTTCAAGTATTACTTGAAGAGGAAGGTGACAGTAGAGAGGGAAGTTTTGTCTAGTGAATGTTTCACAAAATGATGGGTGAATGTAGCAAGGATGGCACGTGTGAATGACGGAGCCACCTTGAGTACAATCCTATGAATCAGAAAAAGAAAGGAAAAAGGGAGTCACTTACCGTAATGTGTTTTTTGCATGACTTTATAGCCCCAGGTTACCGTGGTCTTTTCCGTAGGCTTTTCTTTCCACGGATAAACCTAATCTGTTTCCCCTGTTACATTATGACATTTCGGTGATACACGATCCCTATTGATCGGCTTCCTTTTTCTTTTTTCTTTCCACGATCCCTTTTGATCGAAATTCTACACACCACCCCTACCTTTTTTTTCCTTTCCTTCCTAAAAAGGAAAACTCTTTGTATTTTGTCTCCTCTGTGTTCAGCCCTGTGTGGTCAATAAACATGTCTATGTGTCTGTGTCTATGTGTCTGTGTCTGTGTCTGTCTGCCTGTCTGTGTCTATCTGTCTGTCTGGCTGTATCTATCTGTCTGTCTGTCTGTCTGTCTGTCTGTGTCTGTCTGTCTGCCTGCCTGTCTGTGTCTGTCTGTCTGTCTGTCTATCTGCCTGCCTGTCTGTGTCTATCTGCCTGCCTGTCTGTGTCTGTGTCTGCCTGTTTGTCTGTCTGTGTCTATCTGTCTGTCTGCCTGTGTGTCTGTGTCTATCTATCTGTGTCTGTTTGTGTGTCTACCTTTCCCCTAATCTCTCTTTACTCTTTCTCCTTGTCTCACTTTGTCTCTCCCTCTTTATCTCTCCTCATACTTCCGTATTATATTTCTATCTCTTTCTCTCTCTCTCTCTTCTATCTACCTAACCCTTTCTCCCTTTCTGTCCTTATTTTTCGTCTCTCTTGCTCTATGCCTTTTCTACTTTCACTTTTACATCAATGTCTCCCTATCTCTATCTATCTCCTTACCAATCTATTTTTCTATCTATCTACATATTTACGTTTACCAATCAAATTATCTCTGTCCCCTCCGCGCACACACAAAAAAGTACAAAAACACACTTTCTCTCTCTTTTTCTCCCCCCCTCTCTCTCTTTCTCTCTCTTTCTGTCTTTAACCCACCATCACCTTCTGACAGACGGAGCTATGACGTCAAACATTTGCTGACGTCACACATCTTGAGGCGAATGTCGGATATAGACTGTCGGATGGTGACCTGCATATGACTATCACGTGATCACATTTAGTGCTCCAGTGTGTGTGTGTGTGTGTGTGTATGTATGCGTGCGTGCGTGTGTATCCGGCCATGCGGAGGGTATCCGAGATATAAAACGTTTTATGTTATGTCCCAGTGAGTTTAAATGTTACATACATCCATACTTACATATTCGCATACATACATACATACATACATACACACATAACTACTCTCTCTTTCTCTCTCACACACATATATTCAGATATATATATGTATGTGTATTATATTGTACATATATACACACGTATAAAAATATGAATATAAGTCCTTATCTGTGTGTACGTATGCGTATCCTATATATACATACATACACTCATATATATATATTATATATAATACATATATATTTATATACGTGTGTATGTATGTACAATATAATACTCACACACACACACACACACATATATATATACACACACATATATAAGTATAGTATGTAAGTAATATGAATGTATGATATCTATATATGTACACTGTGTGTGTGTGTGTGTGTGTATGTATGCATGCATATATCTATATATGTATGTATGGATATATCGTGTATGTCTATAGCAACACTCGTATTCTATATATAGAGAGAGGTAGATATAAATACATTGAAGCTAACACATGTTGCTTGGCATACGTGAGTGTATATGTATTATCATGTGTATATATCCGCACGCTTGTGTGTGTGTGTGTGTGTGTGTGTGTGTGTGTGTGTGTGTGTGTGTGTGTGTGTGTCTAAAAGTGTTTGTTTATGTCTATTCTGGAAATAATACGTTCAAAACGCTATATTTGGATATATATTATTAACCTGT
>NC_068989.1:5598268-5603745 GCF_001194135.2 Octopus bimaculoides
TCACCGTTGTCTTCTTCTTCTCGTCGACGTCGTCATCATTTTCCTCGTGTCCATGCCAGATAACATTATGAATAATTTCCAATCATGATAGGGCGTCAACTTATGGGATTCCAGATCCCTTAATATGAAGGTATTAGCATAAACAAACGCTGTTATTTGTAAGACTTAAAACGCTTGGCAGAAGTTACTTTTGGCAAGCCACAGTTTTTATCCAAAATAAATTTTAACGACCTACGATCTGAGATCAATTGAAATTTTCATCTCATCTCATGAACTGACGCTCAACTATCAACATTCATCTCGTCCAAACCAAACAAGTCAAAATTGTTTTAGTTTATCTTCATACATGTCGCAGCATTCACTAACTCTAATCTCCATGACCATTCACTAACTAACTAATCTCTCTTATCAATTTCCATTAATACGTCAAATTTTCTTAAAATTTCAATGAATGATTGCGTAAATTGTTTTAGCTTGACATTACGCTCTTTTGCATTTTAATTTAATCGCAACCTCTCGAGAAATTTAGAAGTACAGTGATACTTCGCAATACGAGTTTAGTTCAAGGCGGTGAGCTGGCAGAAACGTTAACACGCCGGGCGAAATGCTTAGCGGTATTTCGTCTGCCGTTTCGTCTGAGTTCAATTTCTGCCGAGGTCGACTTTGCCTTTCCTTTCGGAGTCGATAAATTACGTACCAGTTATGCACTGGGGTAGATCTAATCGACTTAATCCCTTTGTCTGTTCTTGTTTGTTTCCTCTATGTTTAGCCCCTTGTGGGCAATAAAGAAATACGAAACGTTAGTACACCGGGCGAAATGCTTAGCGGCATTTCGTCTGTCTTTACGTTCCGAGTTCAAATTCTGCCGAGGTCGACTTTACTTTTCATCCTTTCGGAGTTGATAAATTAAGTACCAGCTGCATACTTGGGTCGATCTAATCGACTGGCCTCCTCCCAAAAAATTTCGGGCCTTGTGCCTAGAGTAGAAAAGGATACAAGTTTAATTCGTTCCATGACCGAGCTTGTCTTACGATTTACTCGTTTTACAAATCAATTTTCCCTATTGAAATTAACTAAAATATAATTAATCTGGATATTCAGGCTTATTTCGGTATAATTACCGAAGATAACGGAGAGAGTAAGATCACTCCCCCAAATGAGATAATTAATAAACCAAATGGAAAGACTATAATATACAAAACTTACGACGTAGATAAAAAGAAATTGGAACATTTGGAAGAAGATATAGCTGAGAAGTGCCTTGGGCCGGTAATTAACCAGATTAAACATATTTAGCCCAAGGAAGGAGATTTGCAACTATTGAAGCAAGGTTCGAGTCAACAGAGAAGGCTCGAGAGTTTTCGACTCGAATCTTGCAAAACGGGAACATTATGTAAAGACCGTTCTTGTTCTGTCTCCTCTATGTATGCCCCTATAGGCAAGTAAATTCTTTGGCACACGCCACTGACCACAAGCAACTCGTCTCCGGCAACGATATATCTGACACCAGCCAGTTTCCGCTTTCATCTACACTAGACACCTGCCTACATCGTTGCTGTATGAACATCACACAACTAACAGACCAACGGCTGCCTCTACACACCACCAAACAGTACGTCAACTTTGCCTACAAGACCAACAGTCCAACCTAACCACGAAGTCTTTCACACATCTTTCTTGTAACTTATGTTATTTTATTTCATGTAATGGCAATCATTGTATTTCATAACGGAGAATAAATCGTCGCTTACAAGTTCGTTTCATCTCAAGTAGTATCTCATTTCCACATTTTCTTCATTTACCAACTTCGTTATATGACAAATAAATAAAAAAAACATCACGAAAAGAGTGGACAAAAGACAAAAAACACTGATTTTTCAAGATTCGTAACGTAAGAACTTTGTGAGTTTATTTGTACCGAAGGGTACACTGTAACCACCACTTTTGATTGGGTACTGCAGGCATTGAGAGAAACTGTGTATGTCAAAGAAGAGTTAAGAATTTAGTAACCAGTTTGTTTAGCTGGGTTAGTTATGTCTCAATTCAGGATTATATTGCTGACGTCAATAGTTGCCGCTTGAAAAATTAAAGAATAAAATATTGTAAGAAAGACACATTTACATCAAATTCTTCAAATTCGAATCTTCTTATTTTTCTTCTTATTCCAGTTCATCTTCTATTGTTATGTCTGCCATTGTTGCTAGTGATATCACGTGTTACTGTTACTGCCTGTTTTTGTTATTTTTGCTGCTACTGCGTCCACTTATTTCTGCTGCTGCTGTCGTAGTTGCTGTTGTTGTTATTTACCTTGTCTGATGTTTCCGCTCCTGAAATCCATTCTGAACTCAATAAGTCAATGACCTGACATTTAGAAAACGGCCAAAGAAGTGTTTTGTATATTGATCAAACAATTACAGATATGAAATAAAAGTGAATTATTCCTTTAATCTATTCTGTAAAAGAAAACCCCATAAAATGAAAGAATTGTGCCGAGTCCAATGGGTGAAATATATGTTTCTCATCTGGAGCATCATCGATCTATACTCAGCAGCCTCGTGAGTGACTCGCTATGGAGTTTAGCTCCAATACTTGGGACAGGGTTGTTGCTACATTCAGCCATATTCTAGAAAGCATTCGAAAGAAAACCATCCAGGTGATCGCCAAAGACAAAATACCTATGGGAGCAGGCGTAGCTGTGTGGTAAGAAGTCTGCTTCTTAGCCACATAGTGCCGGGTTCAGTCCCACTACGTGACACCTCGGGCTGACCAAAGCCTTGTGAGTGGATTTGGTAGATAGAAACTGTAAGAAGCCTGTCGTATATTATTATTTACTTATAATCTGCATGTTTGTTAGAATCACTTGCCGTGACACATCCAGCGTCCTGGGGCGAGTGAAGGATAAGAGATGTTACAGTTTGACCGAAAGCTTGGGGGAGAGGAAGTAGCCTGGTAGTTTTTTGTTTTTTTTTCTTGCAAGCAAGCTTTGATCTTGTGCCGCCAATATGAAACCTTCAGTCTCTACTTTTAGTCCCGAACTTCTCAGCCACTGATGGCGGGATGTTGTTTGGTCTACCTCACCATTTCGACTTCGAAGTATATACTGTCCATGCAAGAAGCTTCTGGCTCCACTGCTCCTCAATTTGTTTCTGCACGTTCCTTTTTTGAAGTCTGATCCGTTTTGCTTGTTTTGTGGCAGTGGTTTCAGGCTCTTCAACTATTTCGGGGTTAATGCCAAGCTCCCTTGCGAATTTGCAAGCTCCCCTTGACAATAGAATGCGATTTTTCGCAGCTTTCGTGTTTGCATACAAGCCGCAGTGTCCAGTTCTCTATAATTATTATTATTATATTATTAACGGCATTTCTCCCGTCTGTATGTTCTGAGTTCAAATTCCGTCGAGGTCGACTTTGCCGTTTATCCTTTCGGAGTCGATAAATTAAGTACCAATGAAACACTGAGGTCGATGTAATCGACTTAATCCCCGCCCACAAGCTACCCTCGTGGAAAAAATTTGAAATCATTATTATTATCATTGTTGTTGTTATTGTTACTAAGGCAGCTAGCTGGCAGAATCGTTAGCACACCGGGCGAACTGCTTAGCGGTATTTCGTCTGCCGCTACGTTCTGAGTTCAAATCCAGCCGAAGTCGACTTTGCCTTTCATCCTTCCGGGGTTGATTAAATAAGTACCAGTTACACACTGGGGACGATGTAATCGACTTAATCCCTTCCCCCAAAGTTGAGGCCTTGTGCTTCTAGAAGAAAGAATTATTATTATTATTAAGACAAAGTGGACAGAATTGATAGCACACCGTACATAATGCTTAGTAGCATTTCTTCCGACTCTTTGTTCTGAGTTCAAATCCTGCCGTAGTCAGCTTTACCTTTCATAATTTCGTAACAAATAAAATAAAGAACCATTCAAGCACTAAATACGATCACGTTGATTTCCTCTTACTTCAAAACCTCTGGCCTTCGGCCAAAATTAGTAATTATGATGATTATTATTACATGATTGTCCAAGCGAACAGATGTCACTAAAAAAGTTCCGGCTAAAAAATGGATTATCTTAAGATTATTTATTAAAAAAAGCTTAAAGTTTTGTTTCCTGATTCTAATTCTGGAATATTAACAAAAGCTTTCGGATTAAATCAGAATCCAGTCGAAATTCCCCGAGGCAGAAAAATACTTGTCTTGACATTGTTTTATTTCACTGAATGTATCGCTGCCAACGGCAATCTGCAATATTTATTCGCTTTTCAAATTGGCCGCTTGAAAAGTAGCAAGAGATTTGCTCTCTGTGCTGATGGTAGCTGACGTAAACATACATACCATCAATTATTTTCAAACAGGAAGAAAACAAAAAAAAAAACAACAGCCCAACAAGTTGATTAAACAGAGACAGCTTTAAGCATAAATACTTATAGCTCCTCAATGGAAAACACACGACATTAGCGCTAAAAGCATTGAATAAAAGGAAAACTATAAACAATATATCGAGCGGTGGTTGGGACACACACACACACATGAAGGGCTATCACACAGTTTCTGTCTACTGAATTTACTCAAGGCATTGATTGGCAGGGGCTATAGTAGAAGACACTTGCTCAAGGTGCCATGCAGTAGGACCGAACTCGAAACCACGTGGTTGCAAAGCTAGCTTCTTAACCACATAGTCATGCTTTGTAAAATGTCTTCCAATATATCCAGTACTTGGAAGGTGGCGAACTGGCTGAAGCGTTAGAGTACCGGGCAAAATGCTTAGCGGTATTTCGTCTGTATTTATGTTGTGAGTTCAAATTCTCACTCCCTCCTTCCCACCCTCTCTCACGAAAGAGAGGGTGGGAAGGAGGGAGATAGAGATAGAAACATTAAAACAAGAGGAACATCAAAAGTCTGATGTCAAATATGTCAGCAGCGTCGAAACAGCGGCGCCAGAAAGGCTGTGCCAAAACAACATCACCGACATCAAATTCTATACAGACAAAGAGTAAAACAAATAAGTGGAAAGCACTGCCAAATAAGTGGCTGTGGTCATGCTGGAGCACCACCGTGATTTTCTGTCTTTATGCTTTGCTCTCTTCACGTTCCTTGCATGGCTCTTCTCCTGCACCTAATATAGTCCAATCAAGAGTTTTGATGGCACATCTGGTGCACATGAGAATTTGACATCGCTGCCCTAAACTGTGTCTCATTTCGAGCCATTGGTTCGTCTGGTATCGTGGAGAGGAAAACGTCGAGTTTTGTCTTGAAGGCCTCCACATCCGTGTCTTGCAGGTCTCTCAAATGTTTTGGTCCTCTGAAACCGAGGCTGCTGCAGTATCTTGTTCTTATGTGAGATGCAGTGGACGGCACCTTTGGCACCATGCAGTGGCGACCCGTGTGGGCATTCCTGTAGTACTTGATGCCAAAGTTCGGCACCAGTCCTTCCAGTATTTTCCATATGTATATTATTACATATCTCTCCCGCCTGCGTTCCA
>NC_068989.1:5608781-5614182 GCF_001194135.2 Octopus bimaculoides
TATATACACGTATATATATATATATATATATATATATATTATGCATGTATTTATATGTATTACACACATATATATATATACGTGTATATTCTATACATTTATTGATACATATATATATTACGCACGTAAATTATACACGTATATATATTACACACCTATATGTATCATACACATATATATATCATATACGTGTGTATATATATGTATATATATATATATATATACATATATACGTATATCCAAGAAAAATAAGTAAAACACCAATGTTTAATTAATCTTTAATTATCTACAGAAATGAGGAAAACACAAAATTACAGTAATTATAATATATGCTTTTTGGCATCCAGTAGTTGGGCCTTGGTACAGGAGTTCCATGTATTTGAGGAACGTGAAATCACTTCTTAGCCCATTGTTGTTCCCAGACTTTCTCTGGCCTGGAGTAGTAACACCTATTAGAATCCTGGCTTTGGATTAATTAGCATGGATACCACCTGCTTCAAATTCAGGCAATGTCTGCTCCAATAATTGGTGATGAACTGCTATGAATCATACTATCCCAAAGTGTTTATGCATGTGATTAGGGACCACATGTGAACTTGTATTTCCCCTGAAACTCTGAACATGAACACTGCACTTCAATAATAAATAGTCACTACATTATCCACTGCGCCTGCTACTCTCAAATTTGCGAGCAGGCTTTTTGGGCTGCAGGCAGAAGCATAACCTTGCCTGCTGAAACATTGGGGCTGACCATCCAATGGGGTCAGCGTTTGTGAGGGACGTGATGGACTCGGCTGGAGCCAGCACAATTCACCCTGCGTAAATGCTGTCACAAGTACATATATGGCAAGTAAATATATATATATATATAGTCATCAGACCTTCCTCTCTGTGATTTTCACCGGTCTTCAAATTTGAAGCACCATATAATGGACAGAGAATTCTCCTGCAATGAAGAACTGCAGGTGGTTGGCTTTGAAAGACAAGCAATGGTATTTGAATATCGTAGAGGAGATATGCAACTGGTACAAAATGACTGGAAATATAAAAGTATTTGTCAAAAGATCAAGTGAACATAAAATACAATAACCTGCTTTCATGCACCTCACTGTGCCATTCTGCTCAACAAGTGATTAAGCTAATATATACATGGGGTGCAGAAAAGTTCCTGGCTTTAAAAATATTGCAAAAGGCTTGGTTGGAGGCCCAAACTTCAGATTCTTTTACAGGGCTTAAAAAAACTGAAGGACCACTGCAATAAATGCATGAATCTGAGAGGGGGATATGTTAAATAAAATCCTAATTAACTGATCCTCCTGTATTTTTTTTTACCCAAAGCCAGGAACTTTTCAGTATGCCCTTGTAATGTATTATTTCTTATATTGTCCATTCTATTGCATTGTTCATCATATGTTATTTATTTATTATTTATTTGTGAATTTCTATCCATTGGACTGTTACAAATGTATGAAACATAATTAACTACACAATACATTGTGTAGTATTAGGATGTTAGATTATTTGCTGAAAGGCAACACAGTTAACATGCATAGATCCATGCGTTGCAAAATTTACTAGTTATCTTCATTTACTATTTTCAGATCAGCCAGAAGCAAATCAATTCTATGAATGTTTTCCCAGTGTAAAATATGGTTACATTATTTGGAGTTAAAGCACAATTTAATGAAACAACGTGAGATCAATAACTGGGATATTATTTGTAATCGCTATAAATTCTTTCCGTAAACATAGTTTATGCACATTTCATTTAGGTGAGTATACCTTAAAAATTTTCTATTTCATACTGAATATAAAAACGTTCCGGGTTATATGTTTGTGTGTCTGTGTTTGTCCACCCAACATCACTTGACAACCGATGCTGGTGTGCTTACATACCTGTAACTTAGCGGTTCAGCAAAAGAGAGTGATAGAATAAGTACTAGGCTTACAAAGAATAAGTCCTGGGGTCGATTTGCTCGACGAAAGGCAGTGCTCCAGCATGGCCACAATCAAATGACTGAAACAACTAAAAGAGTAAAAAGAGTTTATTATACATTGTTCACCGACATAAACTTGTGTTTTAGTATCTTAGTCTTAACCATCACATGACCAATTAATTTTGTGCACAGAATTTTGTGAAAATGGCTTAAGTTACATATTTCAAAAAGAAAAAAAAAAATTAAACACATGCAGTTGCATATATTTATATATATGTATGCATATATATATTTATCTATATATATCTACTTATGTACTACACAGATATACCATACAATAACAATACAAATAGATACTTAGTGACAAAAAGTTAATGTCAAAATGCAGTCATAAAAATAAAGTTATTCTTAGCAAATTATTGCTGTGAAATAGAATACCATTGATTTACTGGATATAAAAGATAAGTTCAACCACTTCATTGCACTGAACATTAAAATATTTCTTCATTGAAAATATTTCTTCATTTGATATACTACCTGGTATACCGATTCCAGGGAGAAGCAGGATAAAACCAACTTTAACTATAAAATCACACACACACACACACATTAAACAGGCAAAATTTGTTCTGGTATTTGTCTGGAGATAATATCTCCTACGGACATCCCTGGTCTTCAAAATTCCAAGATATGCAAAGAATTATATCACAGAAATCATGCACAACAACAGCTGCCAATGCAAACACCATTTGTAGTGTGTGTGTGTGTGTGTGTGTTACATGATGACCCACAAGTTCCTTCTGTATTGCTTTCATTTTGAAGACATCTTTATTGCTGAGAATCCTGTTTGGTAAACAAAAGAGAGAGAGAAAGACAGAAAAGTAATAAAGAGAAAGCTGGGCTGCAATACAAACCATTATTAGCAATGTGTATCTTACCTGGCTACAGACCAAACAAAATTGTTTTAATTTAAACATAAGCATTAAACAAAGGTGTGAACTGAAATTACTTCATGAAAAATATCTTAAATATTACTGATGCATCTTTAAGGAACCGAGTTCCTTCAAATGTCTGGAAGGCTGCCTAAAAGTAGTCGACAGATGATGTTACTTCACTGGCCCAAAAAACAGGAGTGGGCATCCCAAAAGTATAGTTAAAGTTTAAGTGTTCAAAAGGTTTCTCTCTAAGCAAAGGGGTGTTGGACTCATGACTGTAAGACTGTGGTTTCGATTCCCAGACAGGGCAGTATGGCATGCTCTTAAGCAAAGCACTTTACTCCAGTCTGCTCAGTTGTCAACGAGTAACCCTGGCATTCTGTTCAAAAGGAATGTTATAATCTCGCCATAGAAACCAAGTAACCAGCTCAATGAATCCTAGGACTTGATATAATGATGTCTAAGGGTTGATGATGTGGAGATGCATGGCTTAATGGTAAGGTTTTGATTCCTGAACTGGGCAAGATGGTGTGTTCTTTAGCAAAACACTTCGTTTCATGATGCTCCAGTCTACACACCCGATAAAATGAATAATCCTGCAACTGACTGGCATCCCACCCAGAGAGAAATATACATGGCACAGAATCTGGGAAACTGGCCCTATGCTCCTCATGGAGTTAATACGGAATAACCAAAGGAGTAGATTGTATGGTGGCCTCTTTTGTTGTTTCAATGAATGAAGGTTCAACTGAAAACAGCTGAAATTTCTTTTCACCCTATGGTCACCTGTGTGCAGGGTCAAAGCTGAAAACGTCCAGTAGTATCCTCTACCTGTCCTCATCGCCGCTTTCCCTACAGCCACTAGAGTTATGAAGAACGTGTGATGGTGTTGCAGTCTGCTGAACAAACTGAACAATAAATATTATTATAAAAGAGCCACACTCTCTCATCCTTCAGAATTGTTTTGGTCTGGTGCAACAAGTGCCACGAACCAAGTAGTTTTCAGGATAAAGGATATGTATGGAGTTACCTTCTCTTAGATGAGCAGCTAAATAGCTGAAAGGGTTTCATCTGCTAGTGTTCCATTGTGGTATCTACGAGTTATCTTCTGGAGGCAATTCCATGCCATGCTACTTAACCCATACATGGGACCCTGATAGTGATGCTACTATTCTCTCTAGGTCACAGCTGACCTGGGACAGACGGTAGCTAAGGAGTAATTCTATACTACTTGAAACCCTGGAATTCTCAAACCAACACCCCACTAACGGATGCAGTTTAAAATTAAACTTTC
The DNA here is from genome assembly GCF_001194135.2 of Octopus bimaculoides. Lineage (NCBI taxonomy): Eukaryota > Metazoa > Mollusca > Cephalopoda > Octopoda > Octopodidae > Octopus > Octopus bimaculoides. The sequence continues at coordinate 5,612,948 of NC_068989.1, forward strand.
TTAGTAAAGAGTGGATTGTATAATGCTTGTGTATAAAGTATGATAAGAACTGTTGGACATGTAATATTAGTATACATGAACAACATAGTAAATTCTGTTCTTTTCCATCAAACCTATACTCGTGCGTTCAGAGGGTGAGAAATAGAATATTATTAGTACAGACATTCATAATTTTGAAGTGGAACAATCAAAAACCAAGGGGAATAACTTCAAAGTCAAGTTTATATTCAAGAGTTAGTTCCCTTCGTTATTTTCTTCAAGATACTGACTCTTAATGGTTTTCGTTTCAAGATGGAACGTTTTTATATCCCCCACCCCCCGCTTCTTCTTGGAGGAAGAGGAAACGATATAATTGAGTAGGTTATTACAATTTATTCCTGTTACAGCAATAAATTGATTAAGGCAATTCTTAAGTGCTTTAACAAAATCTGGCCCTATGCTCCTCATGGAGTAATACGGAATAACCAAAGGGTAGATTGTATGGTGGCCTCTCTTGTTGTTTCAATGAATGAATGAAGGTTCCGCTGATAACCGCTAAAATTTCTTCTTTTTCCCTATGGTCACTTGTGTGCAGGGTCAAAGCTGAAGACGTCGAGTTTGCCTCCATGAGTCCCAATACTCAAAAAGTGTTCATTAGATGCCTCCAGCATGGGCACCAGTTATTTGACACCAGCATCAGCCATGACTCTGATCTCACTTGGCTTGCTGGATCCTCTCAAGCACAGCATATCGCCAAAAGTCTCGGTCACTAGTCATTGCTTCTGTGAGGCTCAAAGTTCGAGGATCATACTTCACCACCTCGTCCCATGTCTTCCTGGGTCTACCTCTACCACAGGTTCCCTCTACAGTTAGAGATTGACACTTCTTTACACAGCTGTCCTCGTTCATTCGCATCAAATGACCATACCAGTCCAGTCGTCTCTCTTGTACACCACATCTGATGCCTTATATATATATATATATATATATATATATATATGGAATCGTGTGTGTATGCATGTGTTTGTGTGTGTGCATGTGTTTGTGTGTGTTTTCCCATAAATACAGAGAGAAATGACTGCTTAGAAGAATTATGGCAACTATTCAAAAGATACAAACATCCCACCACACACCATTATATTCCTATCCATTGTAGCATTACATACCATAAAATGATAGTGTCAAAGCATTTTGCCATACATCTACAAACTGGATGCTGACATAATTCCACTGGATTAAAAATTAATTAATTTTAT
>NC_068989.1:5614548-5616081 GCF_001194135.2 Octopus bimaculoides
TAGGTGCATTCCATTTTTAGCAACTCATTTTGAAGAAGGAAGTTTTAATGCATTCAAGCATGTTAAACTTAATGCAATCAAGCAGAACATTACAAAACATTACAAGAGGACGTTAGATGGAACAGAAAACATCACTCTCTATCTTTTTACTCATTTCAGTCATTAGACTGTGGCCATGCTGGGGCAACAACCTAAACTATTTTTTTTATAGTAAAGATTGTTTGCCAACATAACATGGCAGTCCTGGTTTAGGACTAATGTTGCTGTAATTTAGCCCCAGGAGACATCGTTTCCAGCTGGCTATACGACATGATCTGTGTCCTTATATTTTCAAACTGTGGGACTGAACCCAGAACCCTGTGGTTGGGAAGCAAACTTGTTACCACACAATATTGTTATTGTTATGGAGTCAGGTAAAGTAGAAGAAACTAGCCTTTAGTTAGGGACAAAATTAGCCTTTAGTCAGGAACAAAATTCACTTATACACGACCCAAATTTGCATATTGTACCTGGGGTGATTTTTTTGGGGTTTTTTTTGCGACTTTTAAGCCATTAAATACAATATTAATTAAATTAGAAGCAATCTTACTAACCTCTGAGATAGGTTTCGCAAATTTCTCTTTTTCTTCTGTCAGAGCTCTTGATGCATGAATGAAAACAGCAAACGTCACACCCTGGGATTAAACAAAGAACATATTGCAACAGCAAAAACGGTAGAGATTCAAAATATCTTGCCCAGGTATTGAACACAGAAGGCAATATTAGAAAAACATAATGACAGGTGCAGGCATGGATGCCTGGTTAAGTCCATGAATATGATAATGAACCAGTGTACTATAGGCACAAGGCCCTCAAATTTAGGGGAGTGGGGGAAGCTGATTACATCAATCCCCAGTGTTTAACTGGTACTTATTTCATTGACCTCAAAAGGATGAATGGCAAAGGTGACCTCAGCAGAATTTGAACTTAGGATGTAAAAATGGACAAAATATTGCTGAGTATTTTGTCTGGAATTTTAATGACCCTGCCAAGTTGCTTGCCTTATAAGGAATAATAAGAATATGATACTAATGTGTTTGGAAAAGGCATGAATTTCATGCATTCTTCCTCTTTCTACTTTGATTGAGAAGGAAAAACAAAAATACAAAGAATCTAAATCCATTCTGACTTTGAAAGAAAAACAGGAAAGAAAAAAAAAGGAGAAGGGAAGAATAGAGAGAAAGAGAGAAGAGGGAAGAAGAGGGAAGAAGAGAGAAGAAGAAGAAGTAGATAGCCAAATGAAGAAAGAAAATAAATTTTTACTTGATTTTCAGCTGCTCGGACATAACCAGAGTTTGCTGTCATTGTAACGGCCTTCAAGGAGTCTCCGGTGCCGAATATAATCTGTTGAGAGAAGATAAAGATTGACGTATGAGTGGAATGCTTGGCTGAATGAAGGGACAAAGAAACTGATACACACATACATTACATACATACATATATATATATATATATATATATATATATATATATATATATATATATATATATATA
>NC_068989.1:5616157-5620523 GCF_001194135.2 Octopus bimaculoides
TATACATATATCAACATACATATATATATATATATATATATATACACACACACATTTCAACATACATATATATATATATATATATATATCAACATACATACATATACACACACACACACATATATATTTATACATACATACACACATATATAATAGTGGTTGTTAATGAGGTGATTGTGGTGGATGTGTTGCAGCAGTGGTGGTAGTGCTGATGATGAAGACAATGAAGGAGATGGTGATTAAGACAACAGAAAGAGAAGAGAGAGAGAGAGAGCAATAAACAAACAAAAATTCCTTACAGCATTTAACCGTTTCCTAACCAAGCCATTCCAAGCTCAAATCCCACTAGAGCTTACCACATTTGCCTTTCATTGTTTGGAAGCAATAAAATACCAATAACCTAAGACTGAGGTTTATTCAATCAACCATTCTCTCTGCTTCTTAAAAATGACCAAGAATTTCATAAAAGGAAAATATATTTTTGTTTGCTTTGCTCCTCTCTCTCTCTCTCTCTCTCTCTCTCTCTCTCTCTCTCTAGTTCTATTCTCCTCTCTTTTCCCAGCTGGGGTACCTATGTGTCCCCTCTATAGCAAGATACCTTCTTCGACCCATCTATCATACTTTAGCCTCTTGTCACCCAACACGAAGCCACCACCCTCAATATTACTCTTTCCTCTGTTGAAGGGAGGGGGTTTGTTCTCGTGGTCTTGTGAGTAATCTGGTGACTTCACTGGTGCCAGTACCATGTAAAAAGCACCCGGGTATATTCTGTAAAGTGGTTGGCATTAGGGAGGACATCTGGCCATAGAAACCAGGCTAAAGCAGACAGAAGAGCTTGATACCTTCTCCTGGCTCATCAACTCTTGTCAACCCATCCAGTATATGCCAGGATGGAAAAGGAGACCCTTGAGGCTCCACATAAGATTTTCTTGTTAAAATATATCAGCAATAAACAGGTTATAATTTTACAATTCTTTTATTCTTTTACTTGTTTCAGTCATTTGACTGCAGCCATGCTGGAGCAACAACTTTAGTTGAACAAACCGACCCCAGGACATTTTATTTGTAAGCCTAGTACTTATTCTATCAGTCTCTTTTGCCGAACTTCTAAGTTACAGGAACGTAAACACATCAACATTGGTTCTCAAGCAATGATGGACACACACACACACACACACACATTCGATGGGCTTCTTTCAGTTTCCGTCTACCAAATCCACTAACAAGCCTTTGTTTGGCCCAAGGCTATTGTAGAAAATACTTGCCCAAGGTACCAACCATTTGGTTGGGAAGCAAGCTTATTACCCCAGTCATGTCTGCACCTATAAAAACTATTCTAACAAGTTTTTTTTAAAACGGTTCCTAATAATACAGTTGTATATTTAAAAGATGAGGAATTATGTACATTATTTACATTTGACAGATATTTGTCCTCATCTTGTTTGTTGTTAACACAACATTTCAGTTGATATACCCTCCAGCCTTCATCAGGTGTCTTGGGGAAATTTCAAACCTGGGTTCTCATTTCTAAGGTATTTTTTGATGTTATAATTATTCAGGTGACTGCCTGGAATCGAACTCGGAATCTTGGGGTTAGTAGCCTGCGCTCTTAACCACTACGCCATATGCCCGTGGGCATATGCACAGGCATATGCACTATGCCATATGCACGGGCATATGGCATAGTGGTTAAGAGCATGGACTACTAACCCCAAGATTTCGAGTTCGATTCCAGGCAGTCACCTGAATAATTATAACATCACAAAATACCTTAGGAATGAGAACCCAGGTTTGAAATTTCCCCAAGACACCTGATGAAAACTGGAGGGTATATCAGCCGAAGCGTGGTGTTAACAACAAACAAGATGAGGACAAATATCCGCCAAATGTAAATAAAGTTCATAATAATATTTAAGTATAAAAATATAAGATTTTTTTAAAATATCAAATGGCCCTGAGGGTCCACCCAAGTAAAATAGCAAAAAAGGTAAAAAAATTGGTTGAGAACCATTGTGTTAAATGATGATACTGTCTGCTTTTGTGTTTTATTTCCTGAGATTTTTTTTCTAAAAAACAAAACAAAAAAAAAGTAAGAGATAACAAACCTTTGATCTTTCTTTCAGTTTGCTGGTCAATGGTAGAGAATGAGCCCTTTGAGAAGGCCTGTCAGGGACAACCTTGACCTTAGATATCAGTTCTTCAGCTCGTTGCCGTTCTGATTGTCCACCCAGAGTATCCAGTATTGTCCAAAAGTGCCTCATTGCAGTCTCGCAGCAGCAAAGCTTCTTCCCTGCAATGGTCAAGAAATATCAAAGCAGTGAGCTGAAAACGGTGTGTGTGTGTGTGTGTGAGTGAGAGTGAGAGAGAGAGAGAAAGTTGTCAGAAAATTGTGCTAACAATATGTTCAGCCTTAAAAAAAAAAAAAAACCTTTTTCTTGTTTAGAAATAAAGTAAGGATTTGATATAAATGCAAAATAATAATAATAATAATAATAATAGTCCATTTTACTAAAGGCACAAATCCTGATATTTTGTGGAAGGGGCTTAGTCAATTACATCAACCCCAATGTGCAACTGGTACTTATTTTATCAACCCTGGAGGGATGAAAGGCAGAGTGAGCCTTGACAGAATTTGAACTCAGAACAAAAGGATAGATGAAATACCACTAAACGTTTTGGCAGCTAACAATTCTGCCAAATGATAACAACAACAACAACAATTGTTCCTACTACAAGCACAAGGCCCTGAAACTTTGAGAGAGGGGACTAGTCGATTACATTGACCCCCAGTGTTTCACTGGTACTTAATTTATTGATCCTGAAAGGCAAATCGGCCCCAGCAGAATTTGAACTCAGAACATTAAGACAGGCAAAAAGCTGCTAAGCATTTCACCCGAATAATAATAATAATAATAATTTCTATGATAGGCACAAGACTTGGAATTTGGGGGAAGGGAATAGTTGATTACATTGACTCCAGTTCTCAACTGGTACTTATTTTATTGAACACCAAAAGAATGAAAAGCAAAGCTATCCCCGGCGGCATTTGAACTCGAAATGTGAAGACATTGAAATACAGTTAAGCATTTCACCTGACATGCTAACATTTCTGCTAGCTCACCACAATAATAATAATAATGATTACTGGAAGCACAAGGCCTAAAATTTGGGGGAAGGGATTGATCATATTGACCCCAGTGCACAACTGGTACTTATTTAATCGATGCTGAAAGGATGAAAAGCAATGTTGACCTCGGTGGAATTTGAACTCAGAACATAGTGACAGACAAAAATACAGCTCAACATTTTGTCTGGCGTGCTAACGATTCTGCCAACTCCCCGCCTTAATAATAATAATAATAATTCTTTCCACTATTGGCATAAGGCCTTATAATAATAATAACCGTTTCTAATTTTTGCATAAAGGGAGCAATTTTGATGAAAAGGGGTAAGTTAATCTGATCGACAACAGTGATCAACTGGTACTTAATTTATTGACCCTGAAAGGATGAAAGGCAAAGCTGATCTTAGTAGCATTTGAACTCACAACATAAAGATCCAAAAGAAATATTGCTAAGCATTTTGTCTGACATGCTAACAATTCAGGTAGCACAATAATTGTTAGAAAAATGATGAGAGGAAGTTGGTCGACTAAATTCCCACCATGCCATCCTGTACAGAGAGGACATGCTGGATAATGTAATCCAAGATACACAATGCCTAGGAAAAAGAATGTGTGATCATTACTGGAATGTCAGTGAGCCTAGATCTGTCAGCAGGTATCCGGACTCACCTGGGACCTAAGAAAAACAACAACAATTACATCATACAGAAGAGCTGGGAAACCAACTTTTGTGCCACTCCCGCACACCACCGTTCAATCACAAACACTACTACCGCCACCCTGACAACATCATCACTAATATGACAACTACCACTACTTCTACTACTACCACCGCCACCACTACCCCACCAACACCAACACTACGGCCTCATCGTCCACCTCTTACTGCCACCCTCAGCATTCAATCACAACTACTACCATCATTGTTACTACATCAACCACCCCAATACAACTGTCTCCACTGTTACTGCTACCACCACCACCACCACCACCACGACCACGATGAAGTGTCGTTTCTTCAAAAGAAGAAGTGAACCTTGGCTCCAGGAGAGAAATCTTTACCTACGTCAACAGTTGTCATGGTAACCATCTCACACATCTTTCTCATATATGTATGTGGAGACAGAGAGAAGGTGACTGTGAGAATAAAAGGAGGAGAGATGTTTGCGTACGTATAAATGTATTACATATGTGTGTGTGTGTGTGTGTGTGTGCGTGTATGTATATATACATGCAAATTTA
>NC_068989.1:5620623-5622575 GCF_001194135.2 Octopus bimaculoides
ATACATATATATACATATATATATATACATATATATACACATATATATACCTTGGGCAAATGTTTTCTTCTATAGCCTTGGGCTGACCAAAGCTTTGTGAGTGGATTTTGGAAACTGAAAGAAGCCCATCACATATATGTGTATAGATATGTCTGTGTTTGTCTCCCACCACTACAGGTTGATAACCGACGTTGTTGTGTTTATGACCCTGTAACTTAGCAATTTGGCAAAACAGACCGATAGAATAAGTAGCAGGCTTTAAAAAAAAATAAGTACATTCAACTAAAAGTTCATCCAGGTATGCCCCAGCATGGCTGCAGTCTAATGACTGAAACAAGCAAAAGACAGAAGATATAATTTGATAGAAGCTGCAACCAAATGACCCCTACCATCTTAAATAAGGAAGGTTTATTCTTTCAGGTGTCGGTTCCACTTAAAAAGCACCTGTGCTGGTGCAGTGTAAATACACCTGTGCCAGGGGCACATAAAAAGCCCCCAGCACACGCTGGTAAGTGGCTGGCATTAGGAAACTATGCTACAACAGATAGCTGGAGTCTGGACAGCTCCCTGCTAGCCAGCTTCATGTCAAACCATCCAACCCATGCCAGCATGGAAAGCAGAAGTTAAATGATGATGATGATGGTATATATAAATGTAGAGTATGGTATACTCTTTTAGTCTTTTACTTGTTTCAGTCATTTGACTGTGGCCATGCTGGAGCACTGCCTTTAGTCGAACAAATCGACCCCAGGACTTATTCTTTGTAAGCCTAGTACTTATTCTATCAGCCTCTTTTGCTGAACTGCTAATTTACTTGGCTGTAAACACACCAGCATCGGTTGTCAAGCAATGTTGGGGCTGGGGGTAAAACAGACACAGAAACACACACACACACACATATATTTACATATATACGACGGGCTTCTTTCAGTTTCCGTCTACCAAATCTACTCACAAGGCTTTGGTTGGCCCGAGGCTATAGTAGAAGACACTTGCCCAAGGTGCCATGCAGTGGGACTGAACCCGGAACCATGTGGTTGGTAAGCAAGCTACTTACCACACAGCCACTCCTACGTCTATGGTATATATAAATGTAGAGTATGCATGATTGGAAAGCTCTGATTTCCAGTACTCAGCATTGCTCATTTCCAATCATCAGTGGTAAAGTAAGCCTGGTTTATTTTTGAATATCCACTGTTTGGATATTGTTTGAAATCTGAAATGAGAGTTTGAAGGAAATGTTTATCTTTACGTTCTTTTGTTTAGAAACCTTTGTGAATGACATATGCAAGAACCAGAAATGGAATCAAAAGCATGAGCTTAAAGTAGCTGTTTTCGCATGTATTGTTTCACAAAGGTTTTGAAACGAAAGAACACAAAGGAAAGTGCTTCCTTCAATCTTTCATTTCATGTTTCTAAAAACATTGATACAGTAAATATTCAAAAGAAAACGAGGCTCGATTTACCAGCTATGTTTGGAAAGGAGCAACTCTGAGTACTGGAAATCGAAGACTTTCTGTTATAATGTATTACAAAATACTCTTACATTTGTATTGAGTGCAGGAATTTGTTACTTCTGGTGAAGTCACATTGCCTGACACCTTGGGCAAGTATCTTCTACTATAGCCTTGGGCTGACCAAAGCCTTGTGAGTGGATTTGGTAGACGTAAACTGAAAGAAGCCTATCACAGCTTCACAGCTATATATATGTGTGTGTGTGTATGCATGTATATTTTCCCATCATTGTGGGTGGTCGGATCTACTTCAATGCCATAGCAACTGCCCTCACACCATCTCACCAGGTTTTGGGTGTGCTCCCTTCTCAAGCCAACCCTCCACTAAATAAGTAAATGAGTGGAAATTTTACCGGTGAGTGTGTTAAATTATAAAGCATTAAAAGAGAATGACTGTCACCAGACACAACAGTATATATATATATATATATACATATA
>NC_068989.1:5622938-5634471 GCF_001194135.2 Octopus bimaculoides
ACTTAGCAGTTCGACAAACAAGACTGATAGAATAAGAACAAGGTTAAAAAAATAAGTACTGGGATTGATATATTCAGCTAAAAAATCTCCAGGCTGGTGCTCCAGCATGGCTACAGTCTAATTTGACATCACTGAAATTTCAAAGTTATGAAATAATACATAATTATTAGGTTGAGGAAAAAGTTTGTGAACTGTGTTAAAATAATGCTTCTTTTTCATATATTTTCATGGTGTTCATTCAGTTCCCATCATGTTCAATGGTGACTCACTGTGTTTATTGAAAACGCGCTTTGTTTCAACAAGACAATGCAAAGCCGCACACCGCCAGAAAGACCAGAAACAAGATTGAAGAATTGGGTAGTGCTGAAGTTCTGCCGCATCCAGCCTATAGTCCAGACGTTGCTCAATCTGATTACGGTTTCTTCCAGTCAATGCAGCACTTTATGAAAGGTCACCGATTTGAGTCATTCGATGAAGTTGAAGAAGCCTTTCAAGATTCTTTCGATTCTAAGCCGAAGGATTGGTATTTTGACCAAATCTGAAAGCTTGCAGATCATTAGCAGAAGGTCATGGAAAATGACAGTCTTTATTTTGAAGAATAGTTGTTTTTGAATAAATTCTTGCATAAAAAAGTCATTGTTTAAACACGGCGCACAAACTTTTTCCTCAGCTTAGTAATTCAAGACAAATTGAATAAATAACCATTTGCATTTGACAAAATAATCTGAATTCTAAAGGGTTAAGACTGTGGCCCACAACGGTTGAGGTCTGATGAACGAAACAAGTGAAAGAGAAAGAAATGGTCCATGTGTTACCATGTGAAGCAGAAATACATAAAAGCAAAAAGTACCTTTTAGGAAATCCAGCATTTCAGGTAGGACTGGTTTCTCTCGTTCCTCTTTCGCTTGTAAGGTAAGGATTTTCTCTGGGAAAATGAAATTGCAGTGTCCATGCGTGACAGCAGAGACTAGAGTGATCAAAGTGGTGATGTCCAAATTGACGATTCGGATGTGGTGGGATCTGATACCATTCATTCCTCTTGCGATGGTTGCCATTGATAAAGATGATGGTGCCAATGATGATGATGATGAAGAAGCATATGAAGAGGGATATGATGATGCTGATGAGGATGATGCAAATGTCAGTTGTTGTTGTTGTGGTAGTTTCTTGTTGGTGCCTGACTCTACGTTTCCAGGATCAGAAGCATCAGCAGTAAACATGATGGCGCTTGTGTCGATGTTCCTCTCACCATTGTTGTCGGCATCAACACAGATTGCAGAATTGGCTGACCTTTGCTGGGGATGCACTGGTTGCGCCTGTGTCTTGATACACTTCTGAATCAGCAACAACAAACTGAGATTCTGCCGAGAGTCTCCGTTGTCAGGAAGCCCCACCTCCTCCTCCTCTTCATCCTTACCTTTCTCCTCCTCCTCTTCATCCTTACCTTTCTCCTCCTCTTCGAGAAGCTGCCGTAAGTGCAACATGGACTCGTCGATGATGGTTTGCACCGTTTTCTCAATGTGCAGCAAGTGCTTGTTGTCTGCACTAATTTCACTGCAGACGGATGCACAACTAGACATTTCTAGCTGCTGAATATTCTGGTTTGGATTTGAACTTGATGACACGTCATCACCATCATCATCATCACTGAGAACAGTAGCAATGATATTATATTCACTAGAATCACAAGAAACACTATCTTCACCATCACCAAGCAAATCATAATCATCATCATCATTTCCATCGCTTTCATCAAAGTACACTGGTACAGACATCAGCTTTTGCTTTGTTTCCGAACAAACTGGAACCACATCGCCATGGACACGGATGCCAAGTTGATGAAGCCAATCAGCCATTGGCTGAGTGACTGCGTTGAAGAACACAAAATGTACCCTGGGGACGACGTAGTGGATAGGATGTTGCTTTGCACATCTCAGGTAGTCTTTCACCTGACGAGTGATGCCACGCTCACTGAACTGACCCCGACCTGGAAAAAAAGAAAAACAAACAAGAAGCAAAAAAAAATATGGTAAACAACAATGTAAACAAATATCAACGAGAATACAGTTCTATATTTAAGAGACGAGGAATTATGTACATCATTTACATTTGATGGATATTTGTCCTCATCTTGTTTGTTGTTAATACGTTTTGGCTGATATACCCTCCAGCCTTCATCAGGTGTCTTGGGGAAATTTGGAACCTGGGTTCTCATTCCTAAGGTATTTTTCAATGTGATTATCATTATAATTCAGATCACTGCCTGGAATCGAACTCAGAATCTTGGGGTTAGTAGCCTGTGCTCTTAATCACTCTTGAACATTTTAATAATAATAATATCGTAGTTAAGAGCGCAGGCTACTAACCCCAAAATTCCGAGTTCGATTCCAGGCAATGACCTGAATAATAATAATAATAGCATTGTAAAATACCTTAGGAATGAGAACCCAGGTTTGAAATTTCCCCAAGACACCTGATGAAGGCTGGAGGGTATATCAGCCGAAACGTTGTGTTAACAACAAACAAGATGAGGACAAATATCCGTCAAATGTAAATAATGTATCAATGAGAATGTTTGCTTTTTAGGAATATAGATTTACTAGGAGGAGGAAAGGATTCCCAGTCCCCTCGCTCCTTCCCCTTTTAGTTGCCTTTTATGCCACGCAGGGAATACGGTGACTGCATTCTACCAATCCATCCCACCCCCAGTCACAGGGGGTTTGCTAGTTAACCCATAGCTGGGTTACCACTCTGGGCCAGAGTAGGCCTGGGGACAATAATGGTTAAGAGGTGGTTCCACACTCCTGAAACCAGGGCCCCAGGGTCCCACTACCGGATGCAGTTCATAGTCATATGTTTGAGCTGGGAAATGAATGGAATACCTGGTGCGTCTTGTGGCTACCCACTCCAAAAAATGGGGAATAGGCCTGGGTATATACATACACACATACATACATACATACATATATATATATATATATATACATATATATATATATATATATCAATGAGAACAATAAGGATGATAATGATGGAAATAGCAGTGATGATAATTACTGGTATTATTACATTGGTTCCAATGATGAGTGTTCCAAAGGCTGCGAGCTGGCAGAAACGTTAGCACACTGGGCGAAATGCTTAGCAGTATTTCGTCTGTCTTTACGTTCTGAGTTCAAATCTTGCCGAGGTTGACTTTGCCTTTCATCCATTTGAGGTCGATAAATTAAGTACCAGTTGTGTACTGGGGTCGATCTAATCAACTGGCCCTCTGCCCCAAAGATTTCGAGCCTTTTGCCTAGAGTAGTAAAGAATGATGAGTGTCCCTGTAAATCCAATCAATGGAACTGCCTGCTCCTGAACTTAACGAGCAGGTGTGTATGTTGGGTGGCAGGTGAGTTTTGGGGCGTACTTGTTTTTTGTCATTAAAATATATTTTCTTGTAGTTTCTTAGTAATAAGACATTTTGTCAATAATCTGCTTTATTAATGTTTACTGCCTACTCTGAGCATTTACCTATGGCTTATGCTATCATCATCATCATCATCGTTTAATGTCCGTTTTCCATGCTGGCATGGGTTGGACGGTTTGACTGGGGACTGGCAAGCCGGGAGGCTGCACCAGGCTCCAATCTGATCTGGCAATGTTTCTACAGCTGGATGCCCTTCCTAATGCCAACCACCCCAAGAGTTTAGTGGGTGCTTTTTATGTGCCACCAGCACGTGAGCCAGTCAGACGGCATCAGCCACGACTACAATTTCCATATATGGATAGATAGCTAGATAGATATATTGTTATATTTTGGGATGGTCTTTTTTTTCTTTCTTGCCAAATACACTATATGTTTGTTCTTTACTTGTTTATTATTGTTCTTATTTTATCTTATATCCATTGTCTGAAAATCTTCCATCACACACCTGTGACTTCTTCAGCAACTCTTCCATCCTTGGAGTAGCTGGTATTAGGAAGGGGATCCAGCTGTAGAAACTATGCCAAACCAGACTGAAATTTGGTGCAGCTCCCCATCTTAACAGTTTTCAATCAAACCATCCAATCCACGCCAGCATGGAAAATGGATGTCAAATGATGATGATGATGATGGGCATCTTTCAGTTTCCTCCCACCAAATCAACTCACAAGGCATTTGTCAACCTGGAACTATAGCAGAAAAAAATTTACCCAAGCTACTGCACAGTAGCTGCAAAGCAAACTTAACTGCGCAGCCATGCCTGCACCTTTAGTACAGCATGGTAATTTGACTGATATTTCTAGCAGGTTGACAGACCACCTAGAGGTTCCCTGATTATTTCAGCTCTCTCATTGGCTCAACTTGCTGTTTTATAACAGTGATAAACTGTGCTATAAAAAAATTGATTTCCAGATTAAGATATTGATTTTTTTGTTAGATTAGGGTATTGATTTGTTGCAAAACTGTAGCTATATAAAATTATCAATGGATCTCATCAAACTTTAAACAAAGGAGTCTACAGATTTATTTGTTTCTATTATTATTATTATTATTATTATCATTGCTGTCATCATCATCATTGTCGTTATTATTTAAATCTTTCAAACCAATGAAATGTTGCCAACTGGAAGTGAAAGAAGAGAAGGGCTGTTGTTGTTGTTGTTGTTGTTGATAGAAATGAAGGTGATGGTGATGGCCGTATCAACAGCAGCAGCAGAAAATCTAATGGAGAAAGTGTCCACAATAATATAAGCTTGTCAACAAAGTAGTAGAAAATAAAGGAATCACCATTCTTTAGAACTTTAGTATTCTAGCCAATCGTGCTATACAAGTCAACAGACCAGATATTGTGGTGAAAAAAAAAAACATTGGAAAAAAACAAAAAACATGTTTGCTCATAGATATATCAATCCCAGCAGACTACAATAGCTTTTTGAAGAATATTTGAATAGCTTCAAGAACCTTGAAATAGAATCCACAAAAATGTGGCATCTAAGAACGACAACTGTTCTTGTGATTGTCACAATTTTTGGTTACCCATTTCAAATGACAATAAAAGGTAAGCAGAATGAAAGATAAATCCACTTCAAGCAACGCCAAAGTTTTAACTGTGTTATGTTTCAGGTGTGTTCAATGTGGCATTAAAAGATTTAGCTTTAAAACGCTCAGAACTTTCCGGACCAGACAACCTAATACTACAAGCACAAGCCTTAATTTTTGGAGGGAGAGGGGTCTTGTCAATCATATTGGCCCCAGTGCTTGGCTGGTGCTTGGTTTATTGACCCTCAAAGTATGTAAAGCGAAGTTGACCTCAGCAAAATTTGAATTCAAACAAACTAGTCATGGGTTCCTTGCATAAACTGAGATTTGTATTGTGTTCCAGAACTTTAGCTGCTGGGAAGCTTGGTGTTGATAGCAGTTTCAGAACAAAAGGCTTTTATGGGTCTGCACAAGGCCTCAACATCAATATGGTGCCGGCAAGAAAACTCATAAGGACCAAGCTGTCTAAGGAGTGGGGGGTTGATTTCACCCAGGGTGTCTGTGTTGAGCAGTGAAGGGATTGGAGCTGTGAATAAGTTGTTGGCTGGTAACCTCTTCAATGCAACTGGACTCCATTCTTGATTTATCAAGACTGCTCCAGCATGATCGCAGTGCAATGACTGAAGCAAGTAAAAGAATAAAGGACATGAGGAAAAGAGAGGATGGATGGTCATGGCTGAAATGCTTTTGGTCATTATCAGACTGCCCAACCAGGACTGACCCGTGGCTAAACAACAGCATGAACTGCAACAACTACAGCCAAATAACTACTACAACCACAATGACTACTACTACTACTACTACTACAGGGATTATAGTCACACAACAACAACAACAACAGCAGCAGTTAAAGAAAGCTGCAGTAACAACAACAACAGGATGCGATGCAGCAGCAGAAACATCTGCATCAATAACAATCCCTAAATCTCCCTGATAACTTTAAAAGTTACCATGGTAATACTTAAGGAGTAGTGGTGGTGGTGGTGATGATGGCGGTGGTGGAGGTGATGGTGGTAATTTTAGTGATGGTGGTGGTGGTGGCGATGGTGGCTGTATTGGTCATAATATATACATGGAATTAATAGTGGAGAAAGTGCAGTTAATACTAACGGTTAAGAGGTGGTGGTGGTGGTGGTGGTGGGAGGGGGGTTGCTAGTAGTGGTAAGGTAGGATAAAAGTGGACAAAATGGCAACAGCTGTCTTTACTCAAATATCACTTCTTTCTTTCTCTCCCTCTCTCCCTCTATTTGTGTATCTGTCTATTTACCTTCCTCCTCACCACCTTCCCTCTTTCTTCCCTTCTGTGGGTCTCTCTTTCTTTTTCTATATATATATATGTATGTGTTTGTGTGTGTATAGTTCAAATTTACAGAAAATAAAAGATGAAGACAAGTGAGGGAACAACAAGCAGGTGTGTTAGTTTGATGCTCGGGAAGAACGGAAAAGTCTTTGACATTTCGAGCCTATGCTCTTCTTCGACAAAAAAAGTTGAGAGCAAAAAAACTGGAGAGAAAACAAAAGAAAAAAACAGAGAGAGAACAAATGTGTAGGGATTAACGGTTCAAGATGAGGCGCAGGAGTGACTGTGTGGTAAGTAACTTGCTAACCAACCACATGGTTCTGGATCCAGTCCCACTGCATGGCACCTTGGGCAAGTGTATTCTACTATAGCCTTGGGCCAACCAAAGCCTTGTGAATGGATTAGGTAGACGGAACCAGAAAGAAGCCCATCACATATGTGTGTGTTTGTATGTATATATTTGTGTGTGTGACCCCACTAACATCGCTTGACAACTGATGCTGGTATGTTTATGTCCCCGTAAATTAGCAGTTTGGCAAAAGACTGATAGATTAGGCTTACAAAGAATAAGTCCTGGGGTCGATTTGCTTGACTAAAGGTGGTGCTCCAGCATAGCCGCAGTCTAAATGACTGAAACAAATAAAAGATCCACTCACAAGGCTTTGGTTGGCCCAAAGCTATAGTAGAAGACACTTGCCCAACGTGCTGCACAGTGGAACTGAACCCGGAACAATGTGGTCAGGAAGCAAGTTTCTTACCACACAGCTACTCCTGCACACACACATATCCACTCAAAAGGCTTTGGTCAGCCTGAGGCTATAGTAGAAGACACTTGCCCAAGGTGTCATGCAGTAAGACTGAACCTGGAACCATGTGGTTAGGAAGCAAGCTTCTTAACCACACAGCTGAGCCTATGCCTCATCAACTAAATCAACCATGATACTTAAGTGGGACTTTATTTTATTGACCCAAGAAGAATGGAAACTAATGATGACCTTGGTAGGATTTGAACTCAGAACATAAAAGGACATAACAAAATACTGCAAAGCAATGTTTGTGCAACATGCTGCACCACCTGCCATGCAGGGATCAACAACAACAACAAAGGAAACAGTGAACATTGTCATTAAATACTTGTTCCTCATGGAAGCTTAGATCCCACCACCGAACCCTGCATCTCCCAAGCTCCATCAGCGACACCTGCGCCTCTGCAACCTCACCGCCAACACCAGCACACATGCACTTCTGCAGCCACATCACCAACATATGCATCTCTGCAACTGCACCACCACCACCACCACCACAACACTGCTCCTCTTCTTTTCCACTTCAACATAATCCGGATCAGATTGGATTATTGGAAAGAAGTAAAAAAAAAGATGAAGGATCATGACATAGATTTTGTTTCCAATGGGTAGGGTTAGGGTTAGTGGGTGAGTACAAGAGTGATTTAGAGGGGGGAGAGGGAGAGAGGAAATAATGGTGGAATACAGAAACAAAGTGAGAGTGAAAGTGAAAGTGAGTAAGGAAATGAAAGAGTGACAGTGACTGAGAAATAGAGAAAGTGTGAGTAAGAGGTAAGAAGGAAAACTAGAAAGAGAAAAGGTGGGTTTAGTAAGAGTGAGAAGGGAGTGGGAAAGTAAAAGGGGGAAAGAAACAGGAAGGGCAGAGAGAGAGAGAGAGGGAGAAAGAGGCAGTGAAATAGGGAGAGAAAGAGAGGGAATGGTGTGTATGTTTACATGTAAGAAAGTGACTGAGCAAACGGAAGATAGAGAGACTGAGAGAGAGAACAGAAAAGTATGAATGAAAGAAAGCTTAAGAGCATAGAGAGACAGAGAGACAGAGAGTGTGTGTGAGGAGGAGGAAAATGAGAGGGGTGGGAAGAGAAAGAGAGGATGAACGAGAATGAGTTTAGGTGTGCAGGAAAGGGTGAAACAGATGCAGGCATGGATGTATGGCAAGAAGCTCACTTTGCAACCACATGATTTGGGGTTCAATCCCACTGCACAGTACCTTAGGCAAGTGTCTTCTACTATTGCCCTGGGTCAACCAATACATATCCAGTGAATTTGGTAGATGAAAACTTTTGATGTTCTATATATACATATATACATGTGTGTGTGTGTGTGGTGTGATGTGATAAGTATCCAGACTGTTGCCATAGTAATGAAGCTGAAGAACACAGAGTGAAGCCCCTTGGCACAAATTGACCTTAAACTCTGTTGTGCATGTGCACTCAGTTTTAATATTCTAGTTCACTTCTGCTGTTTTCAGCAGTGCTTGGAAGGCAGGTGTGTAGTGTGTGATTGTTGAGATGGTGCTTATTACGTGCCACCAGCAAGAGAGCCAGTCAGGTGGCACTAGCATCGACCCATGGTTCAATGATTAAAACCAATATTGGTCTCTTTTGCTGAACCGCAGAGTTACGGGGACGTAAATACATCAACAATGGGAGGGGGGGGAGAGAACAAACATACACACATACACACATATATATACAATGGGCTTCTTTCAGTTTCCGTCTACCAAATCCACTCACAAGGCTTTGGTTGGCACAAGAAGACACTTACTCAGAACCATGTGGCTGGGAAGCAAGCTTCTTACCACACAACCATGTCTGTGCCTATGTTTAACATTCCTGTAACCAAGCGGTTTGGCAAAAGAGACTGATAAAAATTATTGAAGATGGAGCTCCAGTATGGCCACAGTCTAATGATTGTAACAAATAAAGAAATAAAGATGAAAGAAGCCAGCAAAGGAGCCTCTGGATAGTTTTACAAGCTTCTAGAAATAGCAGCTGAGTACTCCTCAAATTACATCATCATCATCGTTTAACGTCCGCTTTCCATGCTAGCATGGGTTGGACGATTTGACTGAGGACTGGCGAACTGGATGGCTGCACCAGGCTCCAATCTGATTTGGCAGAGTTTCTACAGCTGGATGCCCTTCCTAACGCCAACCACTCCAAGAGTGTAGTGGGTGCTTTTACCTGTCACCGGCATGAGAGCCAGTCAGGCGGTACTGGCAACAGCCACACTCAAATGGTATTTTTTACGTGCCACCTGCACAGGAGCCAATCCAGCGGCACTGGCAACGACAAGTGCCAGTAAGGAGACACTGAGATTTTTAAAAAGTGCATATTGAATAATGTGGTCCTGGATTTGCTGCACACAATTAAATGATCATAGGTTTACTCAGTCAGAACTGACCAAGGGATAAACGTCAACAAGCAACACAACAATTTACAGTATTACTATTAAGTGCAACTAACACTGCCTCCTAAGCCACCACTTTTACATATCATCCGTCAATTACTGTCAACCACACCGTCACCTCCACCAGCACAACACCTGTCAACGGTCACCACTACAACGACTAGGTCCAATGCAATAATCAGAGAAGAAACCGTCCAGAATGGAGAGAGAAAAACTGGTGTGCGTGTGAATGATTAAATTAGGAACATTAGAGTAGAACACACAAAGACACACACACACACACACACACTTTCATAAACACACACAGACACACAAAGATATGCGCACATACACACTTTCATACACATAAAGATATACACACATACACATGCTCATACACACACAGACACACAAAGATGCACACACATACACACTTTCATACACACACATACAGGCACACAAAGATATACACACATACACACAAACAATGATATACACACAAACATACAGACACACAAAGATATACACACACGCGCTCATACACACACAAAGACACACAAAGATGCACACACATACACACTTTCATACACACAAACACACAAAGATATACACACATATACACTTGCATACACACACACAAAGATATACACACTTTCATACGCACACAAAGATACACACACAAACACAAACACACACTCTATACGCATAGTGTAACACAATGAAAACACTCAAACATTATTATGCAACTTTTGTTCTTTTACTTGTTTCAGGCATCGGACTGCGACCATACTGGGGCAGTACCTTGAAGGATTTAGTCAAACCAATCCACACTAATACTTGCCGATATAATGTGTCTGGGACACATTCAATTGATCTCTTTTTGCTGAAACACTAAGTTATGTCAACCACAGACACACATACACAAACATACAGTGTGTGTGAATGTATGTACACACATCATCATCATCATTATCATTTAACGTCCGCTTTCCATATTAAAACCATTATCATTAATATTATTTTTATTACATATAAAGCAACGATCTGGCAGAATTGTTAGCATGTGGGACAAAGTGTTTAGTGGCATTTCATCTGTCCTCATGTTCTGAGTTCAAATTTCGCTAAGATCAACTTTGCATTTCATCCTTACAGGGTCAATGAAACACATACCAGTTACACACTGGGGTCAATGTAATTGATTTAGCCCCTCCCCCCAAAACTGCTGACCTTATGCTAAAATATGAATCCAATATTAGCCTCTTAGTATCCCCAATTGTCACACGTCCTTTGTCATTCCTGGTTACGTGGGCAGCCGTGATGCAATGAATAGATAAGAGTGTGTGTGGGAGAAACGAGGGGGTTGGACAGGAGTATTTCATTGTTAGCCATATTTTCCCGGGTAGCATAGTAAGAGGATTAGAAGAAAGTGGCTGAGTGATGGAGAGATGAAAGAGAAAGAGATGAAAGACGGTGAGATGAAGGATCCCAAAATCTGGGACCATTATTTGCTATTTGGTTTCTTTGTTGTTCTACTGTCACCAAAGTTCTGTGCCCTTGTGGCTAATAAAATAAACTATCAACATCATCAGCATCATCATCATCATCATCTTTGTTTTCACTTTTGTTATTGCAATGCTAACGCCATTATTGTTGTCGTTGATGTTATCATCATCATCATCATTATATTGAATGTGATGTGAGAAATCAATATTTTTTTAATGTAAGAAACAATTATAATTGTTATTAATATTGATATTAGTTAATTGTTATCGCTTGTTGTTGTAGGAATTATTATCGTTATTACAATTATTATTATCATCATAATTATTGTTATTATCATCATCATTACTGTTATGTGATGGTGGTGGTGGTGGTGGTAATGGTGGAGGTGGTGGTGATGGTGGTGGCGATGGTGGTGGTGGTGGTGATGGTGGTGGTGGTGGTGGTAAAGGTGATAATGTGACATTAATGAAACGGAATTGAGCCACTCCATTAAGTGAAAACTTTCAAAAACCAATTCATTCTATTATTGAA
>NC_068989.1:5634481-5638617 GCF_001194135.2 Octopus bimaculoides
GGTGAGGCGGAGGAGGCGTGGTGGTGAAGATGGAGAGGGAGGTGAGAGTATGAGGAAGCAGGGAGGCGGTGGGGGTTGCAAAGAAGATGTAGCTACAGGCTGGATTTATGACGAGAAGATGGAGAAGGAGATGGAGGACAGTGTGGGACAATTGTTAGGGATGATGGCATGACGATGATGATGATGATGATGATGATGATGATGATGATGATGATGATGATGATGACGACGACGACGACGACGACGATGTGTTGTGGACAATTACGACAAAGATGATGACGACGATGATGACAATGATCAGAAGAATGAATAAGATAACAGTGATAATATAAACGTTGATGATGATGATGATGATGATGTGGAAAAGATGATAGCAATGCTGATTATAATGACGATGATGATGATGATGATAATAACTGAAATTATATCAGTTGCCATGATTATCATTTATTATTATTATTATTATTATTATTATTATTAAGAATCGTTAGCACGCTGGGTAGAACGCTTAGCAGTATTTCGCCTGTCGCTATGTTCTGAGTTCAAATTCCACCGAAGTCAACTTTGCCTTTCATCCTTTTGGGATGGATAAGTTAAGTACCAGTGAGACATTGGGTTTGATGTAATCGACACGTCCCCTTCCCCCAAAATTTCAGGCCTTGTGCTTTTAGTAGAAAGGGTTGTTGTCATTATTATTATTATTATTATTATTATTATTAGATAGAGAGAAGAGTTCTTTACTTTTGTATACATAGATATATGAACTTGTGCCTATTCTAAAAAAGGAAATATTTTGCTATTTTATATTTAGTCAGCAAGATTTAGTCACATGATATGAATTCATGCACTGAAACATATTTTGGGAAGGTCATTGTGCCAACAATAAATACATGCATTGGTTCTATTCACTTCATTTTATATATTTGTTGATTGGTTGACTATTTTACCAATTAAGTAATCGACTTTGGTTAATCATTTGGTAAATCAGTTATGTTTGTCAAAGACCTTTTGTCACCATTCGTGTTCTCGTCAATGACATATCCTCTCTCCAGGTCAGTTTCAGGTTATGATTGATTGATTAACTGAATAATTAATCAAACAATCAATTAGTTGATTCTTTTATCTTTCACCTGTTTCAGTTTTTGGACTGTGGCCATGACTGAAGGAAGTTTAGTTGAATATATCAATCCCAGAAATTTGTTTTTTAACCTGGTACCTGTTCTATTGGGTTCTTTTGCTGAACTGCTAAGTTACAGGGATGTAAACACACCAACACCAGTTCTCAAGTGGTGGTGGGGGGAACATACATAGATACAAAGACACACACATACACATACATACAATGGACTTCTTTCAGTTTCCATCTATCAAATCAATTTATAAGGCTTTGGTTGGCCTGAGGCTATAGTAGAAGACACTTGCCCAAGGTGCTATACCAGTGGGACTGAACCCAGAACCATGTGGCTGGGAAGCAAACTTCTTAACACAAAGCCATTCTTGCATCTAAATATTTAACCAATTCATTTTTCAGTTGGTTGAATAATTAACCAACTGAAAACTAATGAAATGAACTAGAATCAGTACATGTCATTATCATGGTCATTATGGTTCTCCTGAGATACAAAATATATTTTAATTGTCATAATTTACAGCCTGACTTTTGTGTCTTTCCTCAGTGCCTGTCTGACCAATTTGGAGAAATGTCATGTTTCTCTGACTCAGCAGGTCATCTGCTGTCAATGCCCACAACAAGGTGGGATTGGTATCCTGCAATAATCGATGCATAGACATGTGCAAAGGTGGTGCAACTTACAATGATTCATGTGTCTTGCATGGCTGTGGTCTCTCTTTGTAAGACGAGCCTTTTTTGCAGCCCTGGGCTAAGGAAAAAACTAAAACTGGACATCAAGCATCTGGAATGTTATCAGGAATGCAGAACCCTCAACTCGTCAGACAAGGTCATTCTTTGGAGTGCATTGTTAGCAATATACAGAGTCAAAAGTGCATTCTGAACCATAGGCTCATACAGCTTGGTTTCCTGTGGCATATACATTTCCTTGTCTGTCTGTCTGTCTGTCTGTCTGTCTATCTATCTTGTTATTTGTCAGTTGGTCTATCTAACTAGCTGGTTGTCTGTCTATCTATCTATCAACCTAGTTTGCTAACTGTCTATCTTTGAATCTATCTGTTTCAGCCTTTTAGTTTCTCTCTCTCCCTCTCCCCCCTCTCTCTCTCTATCTATCTATCTCCATTTGGTGAGTGCTATCCAATCTCACTCCTCTTCATTTCACTCTTTCTTTCTTTCTCTCTCTCTTCATTTCATTTTCCCCTTCTCTCTTTCTTTCTTATTTCTCTTTCTCACTTTTTCTCTCTGTCATTATTTCCTCTCTCCCGTCTCTCACTCTGTCAATTCTCTTGTCATCTCTTTCTCTTATTCCCTGCTCTTCCTCCTCCTCCTCCCCCCCTTTTCTCTTCAAGTTTCTGGATTTTTCTTAACAAACCACTCAACTAACACCACTACAAATTGTATCCAATCACTTTTAACTCATACTAACTTAGCTGTTTTTTGTCAGTCACTGCTATTGTTGTGGATGATGACAATGATGATGATGATGATGATGGCGATGATGATGGCGATGATGATGGCGATGATGATGATGATGATGATGATGATGATGATGATGATGGTGGTGGTGGTGGTGCTGCTGTTCATGGTGGTGGTAGTGGTCATGGTGGTGATGCTGATGATAATGATGATGATAATGTTGATAATGGTATTGATGATGGCGATGATAATGATGGGTGGTGGCAGTGGCGGTGAGGGTGAAGCTGGTGATGGCGATGGTGATGATGATTGTGGTGGTGGTGGTGACAATGACAATGATAAAGATGATGATGATGATGACGATGATGGCAGTGGTGATGATGATGATGATGATGATGCTGATGTTGAGGTTGACAATGGCAACAATGATAATGTTTACGTTTTTCAATATTTTTCTAGTTGTCACTCATAATGTTGGTATTGCGACTGAGGGTGATTATAATGCTGCTGCTGTTTTATAATTTGGAATGTTTTCCTCCTAGCTGTTTATCTTTGTTGTTATTGTTCTCAACTTTTGATGCTGCTGCTGCTACTACTACTACTACTACTACTACTACTGCTGCTGCTGGCGGTGGTGGTGATGATGATGCTAATGTTTATAGTCTAAATATTTTACTTTCTCTTTGCCATGGAGTTGCTGCTGCTACTGCTGCTGCTCATGATTAGCAGTGTCATCCTTGTCAATGTTGTTGGTGGTGGTGATGGTGGTGGCGACGGTGATGTTAGTTGTAATAGTGGTGGTGATGGTCATGGTGGGAATGGCGAAAGGTGGCGGCGAATGTTTATGAGTTACAGTGTATTTCAGGTTGCCGTTGTTGCTTTCATAATTATATCAATTAATTTCATAATTTTTTAACGACCATCAACTGAAGGGATAGTATGACATAATGTATTGAAATCTGGATGTCAATATTCAACGAGGTAAATTTGACAATAATTACAGAGGAAGAAATTACAGAAAACAACCATCAAATAAAGAATTTAAATTATTCTTCCTATAAAAATAATAATTATTACTATAATTATAAAAATAATTATTATTGTATTTTTTTATCATTATTTTTATAAATGATAATTATTTCTATAAAGGTACAAAACCTGGAATTAGGAAGTAGGAGGCTAGTCAATTACAATTACATCAACCCCAGTAGTAAACTGGTACCTATTCTATCGACCTCAAAAGAAAAAAAGGCAATTGGTAGATGGAAACTAAAAGAAACCTGTTGTATATATACAGGGTGTGATGGGTAAATTGCCATTTTATATATACTTTTAATTTCGTGCAAGTGCACTGTTTATTCTTGATTTTGTTGACTACACAGTATAGTAGGGTCAGTTGGGTAACGTCTGTGAGAAAAACACCACCATCACACAATTCACTTTGCCCCCTTGATTATTATGTGTGGGGCACAGTTGAGCAAGAGACCAACAAAACTCCATGTGTGTGTGTGTGTGTGATTTTGTGTCTGTGTTTGTCCCCTCCACCACACACCATATCTATCTATCTATCTATCTATATATCTATCTATAT
>NC_068989.1:5638872-5644703 GCF_001194135.2 Octopus bimaculoides
ATATATATATATATATATATATATATATATACACACACACACACACACACAGAGACATGCAGGAAGTAAATAGACACCTTTAATTTTCAAAATTTCTGATCTAAGCGTCTTTAATATGTTTTCAGCAGTGTATAATTTACAATGTAATTATTCTTTTTCATTCCAGGTGCCATTATATTACACATTTCCGAAGAGTAACCATGCTACGCATAAAAAATTCAGCAGAACTGTCAGACCAATAAAATAGATACTAGGCTTACAAGGAATAAGTCCTGGGGTGATTTATTCGACTAAAAGCGGTGCTCCAGCATGGCTGCAGTCAAATGAGTGAAACATGTAAAAGAATAAAAGAATATATATATATATATATATATATGATAGGCTTCTTTCAGTTCCAGTTGACCAAATTCACTCACTAGGCTTTGGTATTGACCTGGGGCTATAGTAGTAGAAGTCGCTTTCCCAATGTGCCACGCAATGAGACTGAACCGGAAGCCATGTAGACTTTGAAATTCCTTGAGAAGGAGAGGAGAGAGATCTTTGTGGTACTCCATGGAGATCTTGCCAATTTCTGTAACTATTTTTTTAACCTGTACAATGTACAATTACGACATTCACATACTTTAAAACACAAACAGTCTTGTAAGCAGATATCATTAAGCATCTTCTTTCTATTCACCATACAAGATGTACAACCTTCCAAATGCAACATCAACCAGTTAAAAACCTTTCTCTGAAACGGCAAACTTACAGAATCACCTGTCAAATCTACCATTTTCTTTCTTTCCGGTGACAAGAAAGAATATAAAATGTAATAACTAACCATCTGACTCAATAATATACATACACCACGTGCATTAAAAGACAAAATAATTCTAGGAATTATATATGGTGCTTCCACAACATTCACAAAACAAACAGGGTATATCTATAGGTATGTTGATGGAACAAGGGAAAATATGACCCGTAAATGAGTATATTTTTATTAATATTTACCAGAAGTGACAGAATAAATCAAAGTCTCAGGGTTTCGCGTTCATCATTGTTTAACGTCCTGCCTGCCATGCTAGGATGGGTGGGATGGTTTCACTAGAGCCAGCCAAGCAGAAGCCTGCACCAGACTTCTGTGACTGTTTTGGCGGGGTTTTTTTACAGCTGGATGCCCTTCCTAACACCACCTACTCAGCAGAGTGGACTTAGTGCTTTTTATGTGGCACAAACACAGCTGAGGTTAGTTTTGGCAAGGCTTTTACAGTTGGATGCCCTTCCAAACACCAACCACTTTACAGAGTGGACTGGGTGCTTTTAGGTGGCACCTGCACTGACAGGGTCACCAAGTACTTCCAAGACAAAAAAAAAGTATCATATAAATAAATACATATATTAAAGACCCCCTTCAGTCTTCAATGACCTTGGGATTGCACCTGGAAAGTTCCCCTCCAAGGCACAAGTCCAGCCAAGGTTGTTTATGGTAGACCAGCAGTCATCGATGCATTTCAGTCTCTTCACTCCACACCACTGATGCTATTCAAGAGAAAGGCAAAGGGGCCAAGACAGCTTGGCATCAGTGATGTTAGAACTAATTTCTACAGTTGAGTGAACTGGAGCAATGTGAAATAAAGTGTCTTGCTCAAGAACACAACACATGACCCAGTCTGGGATTAGAACTCACAAACTCATGATTGTAAGTTCGACGCTCTAACCACTGAGCCATGCATCTACACATAAATAAATTAACACACACACACACACACACACATATATATGTAGAGAGAGAGAGAGAGAGAGAGAGAGAGAGAGAGAGAGAAAGAGAGAAAGAGAGAAAGAGAGAGAGAGAAAGAGAGAGAAAGAGAGAAAGAGAGAGAGAGAGAGAAACTCCATAAGATGCACCCAGTGTAAGCTTTGGACACATAAAAGGTGCAGCAACATCAAAGAAAGATTAACAGGGAAAGTAACTTTTGTATGTGGAAGGTGCACAGGTAAAATAAATGCTGGAAATGTGCTGAAAATAGACTCCATCACATGCCAGGGAGCAAGCTAGAGGTTGTAGACAGCTTCCGTTATTTAGGCGGCCAAGTTAGAAGTGGAGGTGGATGCTCTGAGAGCATAGCTGTGAGAATAAGATCAGGCTGGGCAAAGTTCAGAGCCCTTACCCCTGCTGGCAATAAAGGCCCTCTCTCTCAGAGTGAAAAGCAAATTGTTTGATGCCTGTGTGTGAACAGCTGTGCTGCATGGCAGCCCCATCAAACCATCCAACCTATGCCAGCATGGACAACTGATATTAAATGATGATGATGCTGTTGATGATGATATATATATCCTTAGGGCAGCTGAGGATAGAGGTATGCTGGATTGTTGGTATGGCTGTGGAATAATATTATAACACATCCTTTTGATATATATATATATGTATATATATGGAAAACAGAAACACGGGAAAACCATTATGGATTATGCCGCTCCAGTCCAGATCACCAACTAGAAATTATATATGACGCTTCTACAATGTTCACAGCACACATAGGCTATATATATATATATATATATATATATATATATATATATATATATATATATATATATATATATATATCACAAGGTAAGCACAAACATGAGAAAGAGGAATAAGCCATTATAGATTATACCACTCCTGTGCATGTTAGCAATGTCTGCAGAACAAATTGTCATAAACGTGGAAGAAAATAAAACTGTACATTTCAAATATCATCGCAGACCACATGCACAAACTACTGGCACCGCAAAAGAACGACATTAGTATTGTGCAAGGGAGGCGGGGTGGGCTGTTGGGTGGTATTTAATTTATTGGTTCTGGAAAGAGAGAAGGAAAAAAGAAGAAAGGATGAGTAGATACTGGAAATTTTGAACCCTGTACCAGAAGGGACGAAACTAGATAAAACAGTTTATCTGGCACTCTGCCAGTTACCACTCTTAGTAGTAGTAGTAGTAGTAGTAGTAGCAGTAGTAGTAGTAGTGGTAGCAGTAGTTGTAGTAGTAGTAGAAGCAGTAGTAGTGGCAGTAGTAGTGGAGGCAGTAGTAGCAGTGGTAGTATTGGTAGTAGTAGTAGTTGTAGTAGCAGTGGTAGTGGAAGTAGTTGTAGTAGTAGTGGTGGTGGTAGAAGTAGTGGTAGCAGCAATAGTCGTGGTAGTGGTAGTAATATTAATAGTAGTGGTGGCAGTGATATAATGTTGCTCTAATTGACTCAGCTGAAAATGAGAAGCAGCTGATGCTGATGCAGCCCTCAATGTTCCACTGGATCAAAGGTGGAAAAACTAAGAATGTGCTTATGTTTGCTCACAGCAACATAGACACTAAAACAATGAGCAAAAGCATGGTGGAAAGCCCTTAGATGGCTTTTACTACCACATGTATAGCAGCTGGGTCACCTGCCTTGGATGCTGAATTTTAAGTTTTTCTCATAGCACCCTCTACAGAATACAGTATATTTTCTGGGTTTTTCACTTGTTAGTGACCCACTTCTGAGAAAGGGGCTGATTATGGTTATGCACTTCTTTGATTTTCTTCTTTAGGCTCATGTCAGCCCTCGTCTAGCAGATTTATGGTCAAGAGATTTGCAGTCATTATCAACCTGGTTTCTTGTGCATCAGGCACTATATTGTCTAATGTATAATTCATTATTTAAGATGAGGGTGTGCATTGAAGGAGACTTGGTTGCAATTTCTAGCAGTTTGAGTACCTACATAGACTCCCTTCTTGGTTCTAGAATGATGTTGATATGGATAATAGTAGCATTACAGGTGAGAGTAATTTAGTTTCAAATTTGGACACAAGGCCAGCAATTTTGGGGGAAGTGCTTAAGTCGATTACATTAATCTCAGTACATAACTGGTACTTATTTCATCAACCCTGAAGGAATGACAGGGCAAGTTAACCTCACTGGAATATGAACTCAGAATGTAAAGATGGACAAAATGCTACAAGGCATTTTACCTGGCAAGGTAAAAATAATACTCTCACCTTTGAGGTGAGAGTATTATTAACAAATCTTGATGGTGGTGGCTGTGCTCCAGCATGATGAGAGTCCAATGATTGAAACAAGTAAAAAAAAAATAAAAGATATCAGAAACCACATCATCCATATAATTCTCTATTTCAAATGGGAAGGAGTGATTAGAGAGAGAGAGAGGGGGGGGGAGATTTGGCTGCTATATCTAGTAATCCAAGTAACCACAAAGAGGCTCCTTAGTTGGCACATAAAAATAGGTGGAGTTGTCCAAAAGGAACAAATGACACAGTTGGTTGGTCAGTGTTTAAACAAACAACAAAACAAACATTTCTACATCAAAGAGGCAGCAACTCCCCATCTCTCAGTAGAACTACCATCATCATCGTCATGATCTCTTGTCTTACTACTTTGCTCTCTTCAAGCACCTACCACACCCTTCAGTGACATTTCAATGTTGGTGATAAAGTCAAGCAGCTGCTGAAGTTGGGATACAAGAGGTCACATGACCGGAATGGCTAATGTCAACAACAGGGGTCAGTTTACCTGTGTGTAAATATATGAGACAGAGGGAGAAGAGAGAGAATGAAGTGGAGGGGAGAAAGAAAGAGAGAGAGGGAGAGAGGGGGAGTGAGAGACAGAGCAGAGCTGGACTAGAAGATGGTCACCTGATCCTAAAGTTTAGTCACCTGACCACTAACTTTCTATTACATTCATCTTGAAGCTATTGATCCAATCTATTTCTGGACAGTTTCATTCCTGTATTTATGTGTACGCATGTGCGTGCGTGCATGCGTGCGTGTGTGTATATCCTTTTCTGACAGTAGAGAGCAAAGCTATAAATAACTGTGTAAATATATTTTCTTCTACTCTAGGCACAAGGCCTGAAATTTTGTGGAAAGGGAGGGGCCAACTGATTAGATTGACCCCAGTATGCAACTGGTACTTAATTTATTGACCCCGAAAGTATGAAAGACAAAGTTGACTTCAACAGAATTTGAACTCAGAATGTAAAGACAGACGAAATACCGCTAAGCATGTATACTGTGTATACTTACTTACTTTCATTTTTTTTTCTCTTTTTTACATTGTATGTAAACCCCCACAATTTATGTCTGTTTTTGTATTGTCTCCATCATCCTTCACCCTTGTGGCAAATGAATGAAATCACAATTATTATTATTATTACTATTATTATTATTATTATTATTATTATTATTATTATCATTATTACTAATTTTTCCACAATGGTACACAGTTTGGAAGTGGAACACACACAATTTAATCTATTTCAAGTGTTCTCGGAAAGACATAATTAAAGTTAATCTCAGCAGGATTTGTAATCAAAATACGAAGGTAAAAAAAAAAAAAAATCAAAAACTTAGACAGAAAGGAAAAGTAAACAATAAAACCAAAAATAGTTAAAAATAAAACAAATAAGAAGAAAACAAGATTACAAAATAGCAATGGCCGACTCACCAGCCCAAATCAGATGAAGTGCTTGAGCTTTCCTTGCTATGACTTTCAGCCATATTAGGCCATGTCCACAAACGACATCCACCATCAGACTTCTTGATCCACGACTGCTGAAAGGTTGTAAAATTCCCACAAGATTTGAGGCACATTGGGTTGCGGTGTACAGTATGGCGGCATAATGGTAAAGGTTGCTGCTGCGAAGGTGACTTTTACGGACGGAAGTTGTCTTTTGGTGCATCTGGAAAATATAGCAATCCAAAGAGAAGAATAAATATTGCGGGGTCATTAAATATTGGTTTCAAATTTTGGCACAGGGCCAGCAATTTTAAAGGTTGGGGCAGGACACACACATACAATGTGTCGATCAAATTCA
>NC_068989.1:5644883-5650586 GCF_001194135.2 Octopus bimaculoides
GGGGGGGGGGGGCACCCACAACTACAAGGGGGCCCACCCGCAACTACAATGCTATCATTTAATTTTTTTTTTTTTGTTAAAAATATTCTTTTCAACAATCTACAAACACAGCCAAGCTGAAATAATTAATGCATTCTTCCAGGAGTGAATAAAAAATTCTCAAACTTGAGGGAATGGGCCCTTAGATACTAACATGGGGCTCCATATATGGATTCTAATGGCGCAGGGGCCCACTTGCCATCGGGAAAGCTGGCAACCTGGCCAGTCCGCTACTGCTCACAAGGTATTGGGCAATATAGAAGATACTTGCCCAAGGTGACACACAGTGGGATGGAACCCAAAACCACACAGTTGCAAAGTGCAATTCTTAACCACACAACTATGCCTTCTCTCTTCTTTTAATCCAGTATATTTCTAGATCTTTCTTACTGTTTCGTTTGTAATGCTTTTTGTCTGCACTGTAGGTAGTATATATTAGTCTACACACTGAACTACAACATAGATGTGACTAAAAAAAAACTGAACAAGCACATAATTTGTAACAAAATTAAAAAGAAAATGTAGTGCAGAATGAACTTGGTAGGAAAAATGTTAACTTAATGAAGGTTATTCAGAGAACTAAAGAGCATAGTGAATAACAATTTATTGGTTTTTATTGATGATCAAAAATACTTTTGACAGTGTTATTGATGACAAATTATGGTCTGTGCTTATAAAAATGAGATGTTCTCAATATTTTATAGAATTTCTAAAATTACTTTATTTCCAGAAAATAGCAGCTGTCAAAACGAATGTGTGATTTGAAACTGAGCAGAGTTATGACAAGGATTACCCTTTCACCTTCTCTATATAAAACATCTATGCAGAAATGTAATGAGATGAGATCTAGAAAGTTTTAGAAGCACAGCTGAAATTGGTGGAAGAACAGGCACAAATTTGGTATGTTTATCTGTGCAGAAATTAGGATCTAAGTTTTTTGTTTGTGATGTTTTTGTTGTGGAAAATTTCAAACTCAATTTGAGTACAAAGAATCATATTTTATACATTTGGTGAAATATGTATATTTATAGATTGATTGACTGTCTGAATGATTAATCAACTAGTTAACCAAATGACTAAAAAATAATAAACAAGTGAAATAGAGTCAGTGCATGTGTTTATTATTGCTGTAACGACCCACCAGACATACAACAAAATATATTTCAATACACAATTTCACATTAGGAATCTTGCAAACCAAATACGAAAACGAAATAGCTTGTAGGCTTTATGGAAAAAAAAAATTCCTTCAGCCTTTAGGTTTCATTTATTTTTAGGTTTCCTTATTGATGGTTGCTGAAAGAATTGAAGATTTCGCTGGAGAAAGTTACATGAAATGTGAAGAATATTGTTTATTTATTAATTTTGACAAAACTGAATCAATGATTATCTCAGAAACATTTTACCAAAAATAACCCAATAATAATTGATAATCAAACTGTCAAAGAAGTCTACAAGTTTTCCTATCTTTGAAGTATTATTACAAATCAATGGGACGAAAGCAAAGAGATAAAATGAAGAAATGCATTAACAAAATATGCTATTATCTCTTTAAAACATATTGGTAAAAAAAAAAAAAAAAATTCATCAATAAGTAAAAGGAAACAAAAATGGTTGAAATTGTAGCACATTTTCACACCCTGATATATCCAGTAGCAACACATGGATCTAAAGTGTTAGATTTTGAAATGCTGACAGAAAAAAGGTAGAGAGTTTTCAAGTTTGGTGCTTTAGAAGAATGTTAAGAATTAGCTGCACAGAGAGAAAGGACAAATCAGTGTCTTGGAGCAAACTAGGATATAAAGAAATGGATGGAGTCTTGCTAAAGAACTGGACAGGTAGAATATTAAATATTTTGGTGTGTTGAAAGGATAGGTGGCATGCAGAAATGATTGGTCATTGTGAAGTTATTGAAAAAAAAACAACAGGAAACTAAAGGAAGCCTCAAAACAAATGATCTGGACTGATAACATAATGGTGAAAACAGAATTGAAGAAGAAACAATTAATAAAACTATAGGAAAATAGAGATCAATGAGGATAATTTATCAGATGTACGAGATTCCCAGACTCCAACTGTTGTTGGTTACAGATGACCATGATGATGTATGCAAATCTTAAAAATGTCTATTAGCAAAGGATGTAAACATTGATGAGAAAAAACAAAGAAACAAAAATAAATAAAAAGGAAGTCTATTACAACATTTGCTCTTAGATGCAGGTATTGCTTTGTGGTAAGCAAGTTTGCTTCCCAACCGCATGGTTTTGGATTCAAGCTCACTGCATGGCACCTTGGGGCAAGGGTCTTGCTGACAAATTAATCCATTTCAGATGTTTTTAAAGCTAAATGTACAGCCACATGTATGTAAATATGAACAAACTAACATTTGTTTTTTTTTAGTGCCAAAAAGTGTATACAAATACAAATAAGATGATAATTTATTTGTATTTACATCTTTCAATGCTTATATAAAACAAATGTTAGTTTGTTTATATTTATATACACTTGTATGTATATATGTATGTATGTACAGTAATCCCTCACTATATCAAGGTTCACCTATCGTGCACTCAGTACATGGATTTTTCTGGTTAATATATGGAAACTTATATCATGGGTTTCTACAGCCGAGCGGTATTCATATTTTTTTGATATTTTAATTATTTCTGTGGGAGGTTTTGGAACATAACACCTGTGATAGTTGAGGTGTCACTATATGTATGTATGTATGGATGTTGTTCTCTTATTCTTTTTAACTTAGAAAATAAGTTTTGGCCTGCCACCCACTTGGAAGCAAGATGGTGAAAGAAAGTATCTTGTTTTGATCATCATCCTTAGAATCTGATAAAGGTCTTGCAGATTTTTATAATTCCAGATGTTATGATCATTTGTAATGCATGAATTAAAGATTTGCATTCTCTCCCCAAGATCTCAAGTCCGGCCATTCTTTGTTCCATACATGTGTACATACATACATATGTATGTATGTATGTATGTATTTATGCGTGCATGCATGTATGTTTATGTGTGTGTGTGTGTGTGTGTGTGTATGTATGTATGCATGCATGTTTATATGTATTAGTAAGGATTTTGAAAAAATTCTTAATCCATTCAAGTCTCTTCTGTAAATGTTCAACCACGTCAAGATATGAATAAATAATTAATTAATAAGATATTATTATTCTAATTTGATCACCTGAAAGAATTCATGGTTTTTCAAACTCTTTGAAATGGCAAAATTTAAAGAATTTCTTTGACACCTCACTCCCCTCACCTACCACCTCAGTTTGTCACAAACTTGTAAATTTTTCATCATAGCAAGAAAAAAAAAGAAAAAAAGAAAAACTGTAAGAATTTCATATCAGAATTGGTTCTAAACATATTAGAAGAGTCCATTATTGGTTATTAGCAATCCATTAGAATTCATAATTTCCAAATTCTTTGATATTTTCAATTTTGATGACTTTAGAAGCCTGTCATAAAATTCTGCTTGACATAGCTGCTGAAATGACAAAAATTTCACGTTTGTATGAATTAGTGCAATATCAGCATCATGTTTTCTTCTGTATCATTTCTTGTACGTTCACCATCCTATGAGACGAGGGTATGCTCTGGCACGTCTTCACTAGTAGGGGGTAACCGTGTAATGGCTCTACAGCAAGAAACCTGTTCCCATCTCTTGATCATACCTGGCATAAAGCTATCTCCCTCAACATTTACACCGTCTCAGTTAAGGCGTCTTCTCTTGTAAGTCGTTTGGTGACCTCACAGGTGTTGGTGCCACATAAAAAGCACCCAGTATATTCTGTGAAGTGGATGTAGAAGCCATGCCAAAGCAGACGTTGGAGCTTGGCACTGTCTGTGGCCACGCCAGCCCCTGTTGGACTGTCAAACCCATGCCAGCAGAGAAAACAGACATTAAACAATGGTGATGGTGATGCATGTTATCATCATCATCATTGTAATCATTTAACATCCGTTATCCATGCTGACATGGGTTGGACAGTGTGACTGGGGCTGGAAAGCTGGAAGGCTGTACCAAACTCCTGTCTGATTTGGTATGGTTTTCTACAGCTGGATGCTCTTCTTAATGCTAACCACTCTGAGAGTGTAATCAGTGCTTTTATGTGCCACCACCATGGGTGCCATTTGCGTGACACCAGTATCTGCAACGATTGTGATTTTGCTTGGCTTGATGGGTCTTCTTCTCAAGCACGACATAATGCCAATGGTCTCGGTCATTGCCTCTGTGAGGACCAACACTCAAAAGGAACTCAACCTCTTTGCCTCTGTGAGGCCCAATGCTTAAAAAGAACTGAGCCTCTTTGCTCCCATAAGGCCCAATGCTCAAAAGGAAAACGGACGTTAAATGATGATGATGAAGATGATACCAGTTTAATAATGTCAAAGTTACTCTTCATTATATATCAATATTAATAGGAACAAAGCTAGAAAGTTTAAACAGAAAAATGGAAACAAAAAGATTAAAATGGTAGAGTGTATGTGAGGGAAATTTCGCAGCTATTTCTAGCATTCTGAGTGAACACTGAGTGGCATACTCATTGACGTGAATAATTTTCAAGTTCTCAGAAAAGGCAAAATACATAAAAAAACAAAGTGGAGAGTGCAAGATTCCATTTCTCTAAAAAAAAAAAAAAAAAAAACTGAGAGGAATTTGGTGGCTATTTCTAGCAGGTCAAGACAAGATAAGAGAAAAACATTGCTCCTTCCTCATTACAAATTTATTTCTAATTTGACATTTAATTATTCCATAAGTTAAGTGTTCTAATATATCATTGCCTTGCTGGGAGTGATTTGAGGAAGATTTAGCTATTATTTCTAGCAGGTCTGTTGATAACTGCAGAGAGGCCACCATATTAGCTATTAAAAAGTGAGATGTAGCACTGACCACAAAAGATCCACAAGTCATTGTATACAGACATATAACAGCAGGGAGTCAGCTCATCAGTTCTTGGAATATCTTCTTCATCATTTCCCAGTACAAAACAATGGCATGCAGAGAAAATGTCTTGAAATTTCAACAAAGCAACTACACACGCACACACATTTATACATATATCTATAAATATACATACAAATATTACACACAAACACACACACACACACACATATATATATATATATATATATATATATATATATATATATATATATATATATAAGCAGAGACAAAAATATACATATATACATTGCCACACAAATATGTGTATATACATGAATAGAAATACATAATATATACACAAACATGTGAATGCATATGTCCTGAGATAATTTCTTCAGTACTTCATCTCACATCTTCCTGGGTCTCCCACTTCCACGTGTTCCTTCTACTTAGCGAGATCAACACTTCTTTATGGAACTTTCAGCATCCATCCACATGACATGACCAAACTAGCTATCTATGCATATATATATATATGACAGGGTGCTGAACAGTTCCTGGCTTTAAGGGTCTAGTGAAAGGCCTGGGTTGGAGGCCCAACCTTCCGAGTTCTTTTACAGGCCTTAGAAAAAGTGAAGCACCACTGCAATGAATGTGTGATTCTGAGAGGGGAATATCTTAAATAAAATCATAATTAACTGATCCTCCTGTATTTTCTTTCATTCAAAGTCATGAACTTTCCAGCACTCCCTTATACCCCC
>NC_068989.1:5650687-5651245 GCF_001194135.2 Octopus bimaculoides
CCCCACATATATGTACATACATCGTTATCATCATTTAACATCCATTTTCCTGCATGGATGCCCCAGAGGGGATTTATTGAGGCAGATATCCTATACTGGGGTGCCCTTCCTGTTGCCAACCCTCATCTGTTTTCAGACGAGGTAATACTTCCCATATACTGTATGTATTTATCACCCCCCACCAGATATGTTTATATATATATATATAAACAAATAATAAATGAGTATATGCATATATACGTACAGGTATGTGCATACCTGCGTCTACCTGTATATATAGGTGCATATCTGGGTACAGGACATTGCAAACAAAACGTAGACAAGAAAATAATAATAACCAGAGTACAGAAAACACACAAGCCACATAGAAAACATTTTCCTTCATCAGCTACCCCCATTTTAACACCGGCGTTTCGAAGAGTTGGGCAGGATGCATCGTTAAAACGGCTCTTCCTATGGACCGCAAATTAAATTTGTATACACAAATTAAACCTGTGCCATGGAGGAATGTAGTGGCGGACAAAAAACAAGACAGGAAAACAAACGGAAAAGAAAACA
>NC_068989.1:5651944-5654020 GCF_001194135.2 Octopus bimaculoides
CAGGTATGAGTATACCATCGTCTACCTGTATATATATATATATATATAGATATATACAAGCATACATATATACATACATACATACACACACATGTAAATATATATACATATATTTGTGTGTGTATATATGCGAGTATGTATGTGTGAGGGTGTGTGTGTATATTTCATATATATATTGTATTTATCACACATACACACACACATGTATATATATATATATATACATACACACAAACGTGTGTGTTTGTGTATATATATATATATATATATATAGATATCAGTGGCGTGCGGTGACTTCTGGGGTTGGGCATGCAATGAATTTCTCCACCCCCACTGGCAATTTTTCAGTAAAAGAATTTTTGTATTCCTACGATTTACATATGAGAGATTCTGAATATGCAATCATCCCCGTATGACCTAGAATAAGCAGGGAATAAAAAATGGCTCTGTAGAGATGAGCCTCAAATAAGTGTATTGTTTGTATTTTTCCCATACTCACTCTCCCTTAAAAAAGTCTAAAAATCATAAGTGAAATGGAACAAAGATGATATTGGATTCTGTTAATATTTTTGCATATTCGGAATCTCTGTTAAAGGTAGGAATTCGAAAAAAATTTCACAAAATTTCGTTTTTCAAAGGGGTGCGATTCTGCATTAGCCCCTATACCTATTGGTTCAGCTGAATCAATTTGAATTGATTTAATAAAGAGAACACATTTAGTTACATTATATGGCCATGGTTTTAGATAGTTACGCTCTCGAAGACAAATCAGGTGCTTTATCATGCTACTTGTCAATTCCGGGAAAATTATTGATACTCAAGTAGACTGTTCTTCAAAAGCTCAAAGACAATATAATGTATTGGTTTATTTATTTTTTTATATATTATTTCTTTTATATATTATTTTCTTCATTTTGTACTTCTTTGCGAAAAACATTTTCATTCTCCTTCTTCTTGAAAATTTGCTTCGCAATGAAAGCTGGTTAGAAATCTTTATTAAAATATGCTTCCAGTTTAGCATTCTGCCTTATTTTTCATTTTCATATTATTTCTCCATGTGCAGTTAACACAACCCCACTATTTACTGACTTATATATATATATATATATGTATATATATATATATATATATACACTGTTGTATCTGGGGAGAGTCATTCTCTTTTAGTGCCCTATAATTTAACACACTCACTGGGTAGAAGGGCCTTTACAATAATGACAAATATGCTGTACCTATTGTTAACTGTTTATTATATGTATTGGCCCTCCTAACCACTTGGACCCTCAAAAATAATAGGTATTAAGCCAGTATTTTCTTGGATGCAACCATCCCTCCATGAGGTTAACATACCCTCTAATTATATATAAATATATATATAATCATCATCATCATCATCGTTTAATGTCCACTTTCCATGCTAGCATGGGTTGGACGGTTTGACTGAGGACGGGCAGGCCACAAGGCTGCACCAGGCTCCAATTTGATCCGGCAAGGTTTCTAAAGCTGGATGCCCTTCCTAATGCCAACCACTCCGAGAGTGTAGTGGGTGCTTTTTATGCGCCACTGGTACGAGGGCCAGTGAGCCTGTACTGGCATCGACCATGCTCGAATGGTGCTATTTACATGCCACCAGCATGGGAACCAGTCAGGCGGCACTGGCATCAACCACACTTGAATGGTGCTATTTACGTACCATCCACTCACATGGAATTGGTCAGCCTAGGGCTATAGCAGAAGACATTTGCCCACAGTTGGATTGAACTGGAATGTGTGTGTGTGTGTGTGTGTGTATATTATATATATATATTTACTCTTTACTTGTATCAGTCATTTGACTGCGGCCATGCTGGAGCACCGCCTTTTGTTGAGCGAGTCGACCCCGGGACTTATTCTTTGTAAGCCTAGTACTTATTCTATCGGTCTCTTTTGCTGAACCGCTAAGTGACGGGGGCATAAACACACCAGCATCGGTTGTCAAGCGAAGTTGGGGGGACAAACACAGACACACAAACACACACACATATATCATCATCATCATCATCATCGTTTAACGTCCGCTTTCCATGCTAGCATGGG
>NC_068989.1:5654335-5660040 GCF_001194135.2 Octopus bimaculoides
TATATATATATATATATATATATGGGATGAAGGAAAGCTATTGTATTCTTAAGATGGCACAGTGCTGTTCAATGACGTATGCATCTTTGTGTGTGTGTGTGTATGTATGTGGGGGAGGGGGAGCATTCATGTAAGTGGTATGTCTGTGAAGGTTGGTGATCACTACAAGCAGAAAATACAGATCCCTCGCATATCTCGATGATCTCTCATGTGTATTTTGGGCTCGTTTTTTTAATGTGGTGTATGATGACGCAAAGTGCTCTATTTTGGGGTCCTTTGTAGTTGATTGTGATTTGTTTCAGAAATACTGGGGAGCCTGGGCAGGACAGGCCTAATCGATGATGGATCTAATAAAAAGAAAAGAAACATATCGGAGCACCACCGTAATTGGAATAGATTAAAGAATGGATATAGATTGTATGAAGGAGGGGATGGAGTGACAAGAGGGAGAGAGGCTGGGAGTTGAGAGGGATATGGTGGGGGAAGTGTGTAGAGGTAGGGAGAGAGAGAGAGAGAATGCAGTATAAATATAAGGGGAGAGAGAGAAAGAGAGAGAGAGAGATGAAGTAAAAACATACATGGATGGGGAGAGAGAGGGAGAGAGGCAGAGAAAAGGGGAGAGAGAGGGAAGAGAGAGAGAGAAAAGAAGGGGAGAGAGGGTGAGAGAGAGAGATGTAGAAAAAAGAGAGGGGAGGAAGGGGGAGAGAGAGGGAGAGAGAGATAAAGTCAAAAACATACATGGATGGGGGAGAGAGAGAGAGGCAGAGAAAAAGAGAGGGGGAGAGAGAGTGATGTGGAGAAGAAGTCATAAACACACATGGATGAGGGAGAGAGAGGCAGAGGAAGAGAGAGAGAGAGAGGGGAAACGAAAGGGAAGAGAGAGAAGTGAAAGAAAGAGGGAGAGAGAAAGAATGTCTGATAGAGAATGGGGAAAAGGAAATAAAGTAAAGACAAGTTGTGAGAAATAAAAGCTAAAAAGAAACACAAAGAAAGAGAAAGGAAAGGAGAAAGAGACTGAGAGAGAGGATCGTGAGAGAGAGAGAATGTGACAAAGGGAGATGTACATATATATATATAGAGAGAGAGAAAGGGGGAGGAGAGAAAGAGAGAGAAACAGAAAAAATGAAAAGATATGGAGAAGGAAGAAGAGAGTAAAAAAGAGACAATGATGACAAAGCAGAGGGAGAGAGGGAGGGAGAGGGGGGCATGTAGAGACAGAAGGGAATGTATAGAGAAAGAAAGAGAGAGATAGAAACAGGGATAGAGAAAAAGAGAGAGAGAGAGAGATAAGTAATGGAGAAGTTAGCCATAAAGCTAGGAAAGACAGAAAACAAAAAAAAGGCAGAACATTTAGAAATGTTCTGATTTTTGTTTTGAAATATGAATGGGCAGAAAGAGAAGACATAGAATAAAACAAAGGAATTCTTTATCTACGAAACCGTTTCCTTTTAGTAAACAGTTTCGAATCTGTAAATTCATTTGACACATTTCCCTGTTATTTTCTTTTTAATTTTCGTTTTTGAGATAAGTTTTACTCCAGTTTAATTCAATTATTCACTGTATATCATTTAAGTGAGTAAAAGTAAGAAGTCTCGAGGACACAGAAGCTATTGTTCGTTGACGGTATGACGAGTGTGGACAGGATGAGATGGAGGACAGAGATAAACATGAGACATGCGCAATCACTGAATAATTTATGTATTGGGTTAAATGCAGCTCAACAGTTTGTTTGTTTTTGTTTGCTTTCTCACTGGCACCCGGTGCTAGATTAACCATTAAGCTAAGTAGGCATATGCTCAGACCATCAAAGGAAGGTGGGGTACCGCCTTAAACGGTTTCAATTGGAGAAATCGATCCCAGTTCTTATTCCTTGTAAGCTTAGTACTTATTCTATCAGTCTCTTTAGCTGAACTGCTAAGTTACAAGGATGTAAACATACCAACACTGGTTGTCAAGCAATGGTCGGGGGGGGGGGATAGACAAAGACACACACATGAATTTATACATACGTACATACATACATACATATACGACGGGTTTCTTTCAGTTTCCATCTACCAAATCCACTCACAAGGCTTTGGTTGGCCTGAGGCTATAGTAGAAGACACTTGCTCAA
Source organism: Octopus bimaculoides (assembly GCF_001194135.2). Taxonomy (NCBI): domain Eukaryota; kingdom Metazoa; phylum Mollusca; class Cephalopoda; order Octopoda; family Octopodidae; genus Octopus; species Octopus bimaculoides. The sequence continues at coordinate 5,656,452 of NC_068989.1, forward strand.
GATGCCATGCAGTGGGACTGAACCCTGAACCATGTGCTTTGAAAGCAAACTTCTTACTACACAGCCACACCTGAACATTGTAGAAAATTTCATTAAAAATTATGTAGTTTTCAGAAAGTTATGAGGAAACAAAGTCAACATAGGGGCGAGGGGGAACACTTGTGTACGCATGCTGATTTTTCCATGTATAGCTCAAGAAAATGAAGCAGTTCCTGCAAATGTCATAATTTAACATAATACATGTAGCAATTGAAACATGTAGCAATTGAATTTTATTTATTATTGCTCTAAGATATATTAAAGCTGTCTATTTCTTTAATTTAAGCTTTCCATTTCTCTATCTCTTTCATCTATGGAAAGATTATTGTCTAAGATATTTTTGTTGAACAGCGAAATCCATTTATTTTTACATAATGATTTTAACAACGAAATATGTTTATTATAACAAAACGTATATTGGAATTGGCAATTTCTTCAGTGCTAATTGCCATGTGTGACGTGTTAAATTGTCGTATATGTTAATATCATTCACTGCTGTTTGCTGAATTCTTTTTAACTTGAGGTGTAAAAGTAAGTTACAATAGCAAAAGTTTGTTAACCCACAAATTGTGGGCAGCAGGGCAAGTTGTGGTTAGAAGGGCAGATGTATTACAGAGCTTCAGATACCAGAAACACAGAACTGATAATGGACAGTGGCAAAGGCAATATTCATACAGTTCCATTAACAAAATAGTTCAGGCTTGAGTATTTACTGTTCATGTTGTTGTTGTTGGTGGTGGTGGTGGAGGAGATATTGCAAAGGAGATATTGTTCTTGCGGTTTAACCCTAGGCCACTCCTACCCAAACAGTACAATGCTCTACATTATGCAACCCACGTGACTGTCTTGTTTTCTTCTCAAGCTTAATGCATTTGCAAGGTGGAGGCGCAATGGCCTAGTGGTTAGGGCAGCGGACTTGTGGTCATTTGCTTGAAACATTGTGATACAGAAGTGAAATAACAAATAATGAAGACAGGGAGCTTCTTACAATGCAAAAAAAAAGGGCAAAGAAAGTAACCTTTATATATTTCAGGCACAAAGGCCCATCATCAAATGTTGGCCCCTTCACTTGAAATATATAAATGTTACTTAACTCCCCATTTTTGCATTGTAAGAAGGTCTTCATCTTCATTATTTATTATTATACATGCACAAAGGTGTGTGTGTGTGTGTAAACATGTAGGGGTGTGTGTATACATGTGTGTGTGTGTGTGTGTTTGTGGGTATATGTGTGTGGAGTAAAAATATGTGTAACCCCTTTTCCTGCTAATGTCTTCATAGACTTGTGAGTGTGTGTGTGTGTGGGGGGGGGCGGTGTATGTTTATGTCTCTTTCTCTTGGGATCATGTGATAGTTGTAAATGAGTGTCACTGTCATACAAGCGGTGTCATTTATTTCCAGTGTCCGGCAGAAACATGTCTAGCCACAGGGAAACATTACCTCGTTTGGAAGTAAGGGTTGGTGACAGGAAGGGTACCCAACTGTAGAAAAAAAGTCTTACCTCAATAAATTCCATCCGACCCAGACAAGCGTGGAAAAGTGGACGTTAAATGATGCTTGATAGAAAGCTGATGATGATGATGAGGATGATAAAGGTGATGACAATATTTACTGTTCATTTACTAATTTTCATTAAAGATTTAAAATCACTATTGAAAGGCGTCTAAAAGTAATCAGTTATGTAATAGCTGATACTAATAACAGAAAAAGCGTTGCTGGTGAAAGTTCTTTGTTCATTGGAAGATGGCAGATAATTATTCCATGCACCAAAGTAAAAGGAAATTGTATGTGTGTGAGTGTTGCATGTGTGTGTGTGTGCATGTGTGTGTGAGTGTGTGTGTGCGTGTGTGTGTGAGTGTTGCATGTGTGTGTGTGTGCGTGCGCGTGTGTAAGTGTTGCATGTATGTGTGTGTGTGTGTGTATACTTTGTGTGTGTTTTATCTGTAATGATTCAGTAACAATTTATGAAAAATGTCAACTTCAACAGAATTATTTGACTAAAACACAAGGAATACAACATACTGAAAGTCGCTTTTAATTTAGACAAGCTCAGATTTGTGAAAGAATCTTTATGCAAACAGCAATCTGTTTTCTAAAGACACATTAATGAAAATATTTCCATAATGGTGCATGGCTGTGTGGCCTAAAGGTTAGGCTATCTGGCTCATAATTGTAAAGTCACGAGTTCGATTCCTAGTGATACATTGTATCCTTGAGCAAGATACTTCATTTCATGTTGTCCCAGTCCACTCAGTTTGCAAACATGAGTTGTACCTGTAATTCAAAAGGCCAGCCTTGTCACAATCTGTGTAATGTTGAATCTCCCAGAGAGCTACCTTAAGGGCACACATGTCTGTAGAGTGCTTAGCCACGTGTGCGTTAATTTCATGAGCTGGTTCTTCCATTGATCAGAACAACTGGAACCCTCGTGATCATAACTGACAGAGGGTCGATTATATCGACCCCACTGCTTAACTGGTATTTATTTAATCGGCCCGAAAGGATGAAAGGCAAAGTCGACCTTGGCGGAATTTGAACTCAGAAAGTAACGGCAGACGAAATACCGCTAAGCATTTCGCTCGGTATGCTAACGTTTCTGCCAGCTCACCGTCTGTCTATCTATCTATCTATTTGTCTGTCTGTCTATCTCTCTGTTTGTCAGTCTGCCTATATGTGCATGTGTGTGGGTGTGTGAGAGTGTATAAGCAAAAAGCTTCTTTCAGTTTCTATCTGCCAAATCCAACCACAAGGCTATAGTAGGAGACCATAGCAGAAGACACATGCCTAAGGTGCCAAGCAATGGGGCTGAACCTGAGACCACATGGTTGGAAAGCAAGCGTCTTAATCACACAGCCATACCTGTGAAAACAATTGCACTTAATTTATGATAATGATACACCTGACAAATGGCCTTGATAAAACTTAAACTTACTGTCTATTCATTGCTAATAGCAATGCCTAATGAGACAGAATAATTGTATACAAAGCCAAGTTATTTTTCCTTTTTTTTTTGAGGGGTGGATGAGAGAAATGCTAAATGCTAATTAGTTATAATAAAGGTGTGACTATGACATCATCAATTCAATTGTGACAGTAATTATAATCCAACTAGCAATTAAAGGTGAACCAAAATTTCTTTGTTTTACAGGTGAATGAAAACAACTTATATGTTAAATTTCTGTTCTAACTTTAAATCCTGACATATACATTATAAGCAAGCAGTTTCGTATTTATGTGTCAGTGATGGGTTCAATACTTCAGCTCTGCATCGACTTTTGACGAGCTAGAAACTGTAGCTAAATGTTAAATCTTCCTCGTGTTATATTCACGTTACATTGATAGATGCAGGCATGGCTGTGTGGTAAGAAGCTTGCTTCCCAACCACGTAGTTCTGGGTTCAGTCCCACTGCATGATACCATGGATAAGTGTCTTTTACTATATTTTAGGCAAACCAAAGCTTTATGAGCAGATTTGGTAGATGAAAGAAGCCTGCTGTATGTATGTATGTATGCATATATATATATATATATATATATATATATATATATA
>NC_068989.1:5660382-5673437 GCF_001194135.2 Octopus bimaculoides
CTGCTGTCTCAATATTAATGGAACTCAAGCACATGGTAGATTATGGTATATTTCACAATATACTTTAGTTTTAATATCTGGTTGTTCCTCCTTTAGCATCAATTACTGCTTTTATACTGTACTGGAACACAATAATCAAAAATAAAGAACATTTGTACCAAACGTTGAGAGAAGAATGGAGTAAAATTGCACCTAGTACCTGCAAGAAACTAGTTGATTCAATGCCTAACCGTATAAAAGTGGTAAGTGATGCTAAAGGAAGGTCAACCAGATATTAAAACTAATGTATATTGTGAAATATACCACAATCTACCATGTGTACGAGTTTCATTAACATTGAGCAGACGTTAAACGATGATGATGATGATGATGAGACAGTAGAACTCCAAAACATTGGGGTGGCCTAATACTTTTGGCCAAGGTTGTAAGTCACTTCAGGGTCATGGGTCAAAAGACAGACAAAGTTCCATGTGAAAGGACAGCCAGAATTGTTTATGAATCAAATAATGTATATAAGTTGAAAGAAATTGTTGGCTCTTCTGATTTTTTAATAATTTTTTAAAGTTATCTTATATGATATTATATTCATAGTATATTATGTTATATTATGATATAAATAAATTATTGAATTGTCAGTTGTATCTCTGTATTTAATTTATTGTTTGTAATTTGCATTATACCCCTATTTATGTGGTATTCAACTGATGTACCAGTGAATTGGGACCAATGGAAGAAGTACTAGGCTTATAAAGAATAAGTCCTGTGGTCAAAGAGACCAATGGAATAAGTACTAGGCTTACAAAGAATAAGTCCTGGGGTCAAAGAGACCAATGGAATAAGTACTAGGCTTACAAAGAATAAGTCCTGGGGTCGATTTGTTCGACTAAAGGCGGTGCTCCAGCATGGCTGCAGTCAAGCAACTGACGCAAATAAAAGAAGAAAAGAAGAAAAAATAATAGTAGCAGTGCCAGCAATGCAGAGCAGTCAGCAAAAATGGTTAAATGGTTCTGCTTCAAAAGCGATGAGAAGTAACGAGGAAACCGCCTACCCACCCAGCATGCCTACATACACGCAAGTGACCATTTGTAGCACCGCAACTGAAATGGCACTGCTAAAGAGAATTGAGACTCTCAGAAGGTTGCCAAAAGAGGAGACAGACATACATACGTTATCAGCAGATGAGAGAGAGAGAGAGAGAGAGAGAGAGAGAGAGAGAGAGAGAGAGAGAGAGAGAGAGAGAGAGAGAGAAAGAGAGAGAGAGAAAGAGAGAGAGAGAAAGAGAGACTGTATGCTGCAATTCTAGCAACGGCAGCCGATATGGTTGGTGTAGGACAATGGAACGGCAAGAGGTGTTAGATATAAGAAAGAATTTGAAGGTGGAAGAGGTGGATGCTGTGGTGGTGGTGGTGGTGGTGATGGTGGTGGTGGTTGGAACAGTTAAAGATTGAGATGTAAGAGGCTGATGGCTCTCAATGATGGTGACATGGTGGTGCAGTGGTGGTGACGGTACATTAGCTGTCATGATGATGATGACGATGATAGTACTAGTGATGATACTAGTGGAAGGTGCGGGGTGGGGGTGGGGCGCTGTAACGAGTACCAGCAATGATGACACTGCTGTGATGATGGCTATGATGACAGTGGTGGTGGTGGTGACGATAGTGGTGGTGGTGGTGGAGGAGGAGAAGTTAAATGAATGAGTTGTGGTAGTGATGATGGTGTTGGTGGTGGTGGTGATGACAGTTGTGATGATAATAGTAGTGGAGGTGGTGGTGGTGGTGGTGGTCGTCGTCGTCATGACAATAGTAGTGGGATGTATAAATGATAAATTGTTGTGAAAACAAAATAACAGCTGTCAGTGCTCATAGTAGTAGTAGTTGTTGTTGTTGTTTAGCCCCAGGTCATCGTTGACTGAGCAGACTTATGACCCAAGATGTGCCAAAGATGTGTTTTGTGATGACAGCTGATGTGAAAATATTGGCCATTGATGACAGTGGGCGAAGAAGAAGAAGAAGAAAAGCGACATAGCGATGACAGCAGGTGAAGATGGTAGTCAAGTGATGACGATGACAGCAGGTGAGAATGGTTGTTGTGACAGGTAAAGAAAGGTGATCGGTGTGGATGACGGGGGGGGGGTCGAAGGCGGTGGTGGTGGTGGAGCTGCAGTGACTGGTCACTGGAGAGGTGATGGTCGTCATGACAACTGTTTCTGAGTGGTAGCATCATATATTTTGTTGTTGATCTCCACTGGTCACCAGCCGCGGGAGAAGAGTTGACACAGAGAGTACCAGACAACTACCGCCACCACCACCACCACCACCACTACTACTACTACTACTAATGATGATGATGATGATGATGGTCATAATAATGATAATCATAATACCACCACCACCACCACATTTACTACTACTACCATTACCACAAGCATCACCACTTCCACCACCACCACCACCACTACTACTATTACTACTACAACTACTACCACCACTAACACTGCCACAAGCATCACTACTTCCACCACCACCACTGCTGTTATTACTACTACTACTACCACCACCGCCACCACCACTGTCACAAACATCACTACTTCTACTACCACCATCACCACTACTACTACCACTACTACTACTACTACTACCACAGCCACCACCACCACCACCACTGTCACAGACATCACTACTTCTACCACCACAACCACCATCACCACCATTACTACTACTACTACTACTACTACTACTACTACTACTACTACTACACGAACGCTTGTGCGCCCAGATGACAATGCTAGTGATGGCTCTTTCTTCAGACTTCTTAACTGCATGCAGCAGCAATGACACAGAAGCAGCAGTAGCAGCGAGTCCTGTTGTAGAAGCAGCAGCAGCAACAGAAATCAGTTGCAGCTGCAACTGCAATGGCAGTCTGAATACTATGGTAACAACCACAACACCACAAAACCCCCCCCCAAAAAACCAGCCTCTGCAGCAGAGCAAACAACAACAACAACAACGACGACACTAGTGTTTGAAATAGTAGCAGCAGTAGTAGTAGTTGCAGTAGTAGTAATAGTAGCACTAGTAGTAGTAGTAGTAGTAGTAGTAGCAGTAGAAATAGAAGCAGCAGCTGTAGTAGTAGTAGTAGTACTAGTAGTAGTAGTAGTAGCAGCAGCAGCAGTAGAAATAGTAGAAGCAGTAGTAGTAGTAGTAGTAGTAGGAAAGCAGTAATAGTAGTAGTGGTAGTGGTAGTACTGCTGCTGGAAATAGTGGAGGTAGTAGTTATAATTGTGGAAGAAGAAGAAGAACAACAACAACAACAGCAGCAGCAGCAACAACTGCAAATTTACTTGCAGCGTTACAGCAATCATTGTTAACACTGGCGCCGTCGCCACCACCTTCCTCTAATATGGCAACAACTGTATATGACCCACTCTGGTTGACCTGTTGGTAATAGCAGCCAAATCTCCCTCACTCAAATCACATCCTACCATCTTAAAATAGAGTACATGTTAGATAATGCTGGCTCTGGGAGTTGTTTGCACAAAGAAAATAAACAGGATGGTCATGGTTAGAACAACCATAGGTTTGCTCAATCCGGGTTAACTTGAGGCTTGATAACAGAAACAAACACAGGGCACCGCAAGATGGCTTATTTGATGGCATAAACAAAAAGGGGACAGATTAGATGAACCCCCAATTTCAGGGGTGCATACCCGGAAAAAACATGTTATATTAGCATGAGAAAGGATCTACAAATGTTGGTATTCACAGAGGGGTTGGCAGGGGACTGAGGCTCCTGGTGATTTGCTGTGCTTGAAAAGATACATCAAAATAAGTAAAAGCACAGTTACCCTTGCATACAGGCTCATCCCTTGCAACCCTCTCCAGCTGAGCATCCCTAATCTTGCAGGTTCGTAAGTGCTGGTGTCACTTAAAAAGCACCCATGCTGGGTGCTGTCTGAAAGCACCCAGTATACTCTGTAAAGCAGTTGGCATTTGCAAGGGTATCCAACCGTATTAACCATGCCAAACCAGACATGGAGCCTGAACAGCCCTTCAGCTCCTATCAAACCATCCAACCCATGCCAGCATGAAAAACGGACGTTAAATGATGATGGTGATGAGAAGCCCAACTTTGCATGTTAGAACCTAGGGTGAATTTTCTGAGACATTTTTCTTGAAAAAAGTGCATCTTATGGGTCATCAAATATACATGGAATGAACTCAAATGGGAGACCTCTATGTGGTCATTTGACTTGCTAGTAAAAGCTGCCAAATTTCTTCTAAATCAGTGGTCCCAATCTATTTTTTGCACCATGGACTGGTTTCCTGCAAGGCAATTTTACTAGAGAGTGGAGGATCACGCTCACAACAAAACATGATAAAGTGCATAACACGTTAATTCAATTATTACATGTAAAGTACATATATATTGGTTTCAAATTTTGGTACAAGGCCAGAAATATCAGGGGAGGAGGGGATAAGTTGATTACATTGACCCCAGTGTATAACTGGTACTTATTTCATTGACCCTGAAAGGATGAATGGCAAAGTCAACTTCGGTAGAATTTGAACACAGAACACAGAGACAGACGAAATGGCGTGGTAACAAATTTGCCGACTCACTCCCTTATAATACATAAATATTCTTTTCTACTCTAGGCACAAGGCCCGAAATTTTGGGGGAGGGGGCCATTTGATTAGATCAACCCAATACGCAACTGGTACTTAATTTATTGACTCCGAAAGGATGAAAGGCAAAGTCAACCTCAGCGGAATTTAAACTCAGAACATAAATTCAGACAAAATACCGCTAAGCATTTTGCCCGGCATGCTAACGTTTCTTATTTCTTTATTTCCCATAAGGGGCTAAACATAGAAGACACTTGCCCAAGGTGCCACACAGTGGGACTGATAATGATAATAATTATTTGTGTTATAGGCACAAGGCCTGAAAGTTTCAGAGACGGGCTTAGTCAATTATATTGATTCCAGTGATCAGGTGATTCCAGTGATCAGGTGATTCCAGTGATCAGGTGATTCCAGTGATCAGGTGATTCCAGTGATCAGGTGATTCCAGAGATGAACCCTTAAAGAATGAAAAGCAAAGTTGACCTCAGCAGGATTTGAACTTAGAATGTGATGTCAAACAAAATGCCTCTGAGCATTTTGTTTGACACGGTAATGATTCTATCAACTCACTGCCTACATAATTCTTTATGTTATAGGCACAAGGCCTGGAATTTTGATGGGAGGGGAGCCTGTCGATCATATCAACCCTGGTCTCAACCGATACTTATTTCACAAACCCTAAAACGAAGAAAGGCAGAATTTGGACTCAGAATGTAAAGTCAGAAAAAAATGCTGTTGAGTATTTTGTACAGTGTGCTAACCATTCTGCTAGTTTGCCTTCTTCTTCTTATAACAACAACAACAACAATAACAATGGCTTCTGGTTTAGGCACAACGCCAGCAATTGTGAGAGGAAGTATAAGTCGATGCCATTGTCTTCAAAAGATCAAAGGCAAAGTTAACCCTGGTTGAAGTTGAACTCAGTGCACCTTCCATTGTTCTAATGATTCTGCTAGCACACCAAAATACTGATAGAAAGGAGCCGGTATAAAGAATACACCAGTTTTGAGAAATAACATGATAGCCATTTTATAAGATATTCCAACTGATACAGACAGGTAAATGAAGACAAATTGACCAGATATTGTTGTTAAAGACCACTAGGAAATTAAATGCTTCCTAATTGGTGTATCAATTTCAACAGATGACAAAATACATTTCTAAAAGAAATGAAGAAATTGACTGTCTGGAAATAGAAAAAAAAAAAAAAATCCCAGAAATATGAGGACAGAATAGAAAAATAATCGACAATAATCAAAGGTGACTTGGGAATGGTATAAATAAAAATAAATACAAAGCCATTTAGTGAAAGATAAAACCCAAATATCAAAAGTGACACATATATCTAACATTACAAAACAGAATGACATATAAAGTATTTTAAATACAAAAGAGAAAAAAAAAAAAAATACAAAGCACTATAGATGCACCAAGTGCACCAAACTGTTATTTGCAGCGTAGTGAAAGCATGTAACTGAAACAATACTCTTTTACATGTTTCAGTCATTTGACAGCGGCCATACTGGAATATTTTCCTCAGTGGAATTTGAACTCAGAGCGTAAAAATGGATGAAATACAGCTAAGCATTTCACCTGGCATCCTAACGATTCTGCCAGCTCACTGCCTTGATGATGATGATGATGATGATGATGATGATGATGATGATGATGATGATGATGATGATGATAATAATTTATATGCAGTGTAGTTGGCTGATTAGTATAAGAATGAAGCAGAGGAGCAAGAAAAAATATATACATTTTTTTTTCCTAATTAAGGAAACAATAAAGCTAATTATACACACATACACAATATGCTTGATTAAAGACAAAACAAGTGAAAAGTTTAAGAAAAAAAGAAAAAAATGAAAAATAAAAATGAGATAAAATCCAGGTGGAACTTTACAATAAAACTATTGAAGAAAAAAAAAATGGAAAAAAAAAGCATCTCTCCCTGGTCAGAAATCTGCTCTAAGATCACTGGATAGAGAAGAAATGATTGAATAAAAGAGCACAACAACAGCTTGAAATTACTGAACTAAAGATAAAAATGGGATGTCTGGCTTTAGCTACACAAGATCAATGGCTAGCCATGAGTAAGAACAAAAAGAAAAAAACAAAATCTATGAATGATAAAGGAAATAAATAAGAGACTAATGTTGAGTAAAGATTATCTAATCAGCATAAAGAAATAATCGGCTACATCATTTCCTGCTGGCCAGTCCTCACAAAAACAGAATATATATCCATAGACATGACTGGGTATATAGCAGTATTGATTGGGTAGCAATGCAGATGTTTCCTCTTCAAAGCTGGTAATAAATGGTATAAACGCTCACCAAATTTAGTATGTAACCAAAGGCATCATCATCATCAGCAGCAGCAACATCTACCATCCATGTTCCATACTGTTTGATAGGAGCCAGTGATCCACAGGACCACTTCGAGCTCCCTGTCAGCTTTGGTATAGTTTTTTTATGACTGGATGCCCTTCCTAATGCCAACCACTTTACAGTGTGTAATGGTTTTCTTTTTCCACATCCCTGATGCTAGGGAGGTTGCTATGCAGCTTGTAAGATTACAAAACCCGAGGGAAGGGCTTGACTTTATTCTAAGAAAATGAAAGCAACAGCATGAGAAAAGGATGGGGCTGTGTAGCTTTTTGTTTTAGGGCTATTCACATTGAGAAGGAAGTTAGAAATTGTTGTATAATGAAACTGTATATCCCTCCCAATAGAAAGTGGTAAGAATGAGCCATTATAAATATACCAGTAGCCAGTTGTCAAGAGAGTCGAGAGTTCCAGTCAGTGCCTTGTGGAGCTATTAGTGATAGTAAGACAGAAGTTAGTGCATTACTATTCCGGTACGAAGAGATACAACGATATCTGATGACTAGTAACTATTGTGGCTACTAGTGTAAAGCAGCAACTACAGTACAATGGCAGCCACACATCATACCAGTGGAAGGAACCCACTTTACAACAGAAATGTACCTACAGTAGCTGCAAAGATATAAACAGTGGTGATGAGGTGTCCAGGTGGCCCCTCAAAGTACAGAGAAAATGGTAGTGAGTGGAAACAGTAAAACCAGGAGTGTGGGTGTGGAAGAGTTAGGGAAAATAGGAGAGGGGCACTAGTGTAGCTAAGGGGTGCAGTAGGGGTGGGACTTTTAAAGGGGAGGCACTTTTGGGTCTGCTGTAGGCAATATGTGTTTTTTGTGGGGTGTGGGAGTAGCAAATGGAAGGGCCGCCCTGGGCGGTCCTTCCATTTGCCACTCCCACACCCCACATTTTATTCTTTTTATTTTTGTATTCTTTTACTTGTTTCAGTCATTTGACTGCGGCCATGCTGGAGCACTGCCTTTAGTCAAACGAATCGATCCCTAGACTTACTCTTTGTATGTCTAGTACTTATTCAATCGGTCTCTTTTGCCAAACTGCTAAGTTACGAGGACGTAAAAACACCAACCCCAGTTATCAAATGATAGTGGGGGGGGGGCACAAACACAGACACACACACAAACACACACACATGCACATGCATGCACACACACACACACACACACACACACAAACATATATATACGATGGGCTTCTTTCAGTTTCCTTCTTCTAAATCCACTCACAAAGCTTTGGTCAGCCCAAGGCTATAGTAGAAGACACTTGCCCAAGGTGCCACACAGTGGGACTGAACCCAGAACCATGTGGTTGAGAAGCAAGCTTCTTACCACACAGCCACACCCGCGCCTGGAAGCAAAAAATAAATAAAATCCTTTAACAATTTACATCAGTGGAACCATTTAGGTTAAGATATTTTGGGGAAAAAAATAAAAAGGAATGTTTGTAAGAGAACAGGGTATTTCAATTAGATTGCAATGAATTTTATAGGGACATTATAATGGGGAAAAACTCCCAATGAAAGACTGAGAAACATGAACGAAACCTGAAGCATGCAGGAGGGAATATGGAACAAACCATTCAACAGAATGAAAGAGAAGCATAATGGTTCAGGAGAGAAGCAAGAGAATATAAAAGTGCCACAACTATGGCCTAACATTACTGAAATGGAATTTACCAGAACATTAAAAACTGCAAGTAAATGGAAAAAGCTTTGGGATGGAACACATTTTTGTTTGAAGCACCTCACCTGTTTTATTTACCTTTTGTTTTTATAAAATGTTTTTGAGTTCTAGGATTCACAAGACCGATTATTCGGTTCCTATGGTGTATAAGTAACTGAGATCACAACATGACCCCTGCTGAATGGGATGCAGATCTGTTGCTGGGCTCAATACTAACAACTTTGAAAGGGGGGGACATCTCAACCTTAGTGCTTGACAGGTACTTTATTTTATCAACTCTAAAGTGATAAAAAGCAAAGTCAACCTTAGTGGGATTTGAACTCAGAACATAAAGAGCCAGAAGAGAAGCCACTAAGCATTTTGTCTGACTTGCTAATGGTTCTGCCAGTTTGTTGCCTTTACCAGATCAGTATCCATGAGTATATTGTGGTATCATTTAATGAAATGGTTAGTAGATCAGAATCAACACCTGATTAACTGGTAGGTGAGGGGCAGCATTAAGTTCCAAACTCAAAAACACGAGAGGTCCCCAAAATCATAGATAAATTACTTGTTTGCCAAGAACAAACAAAGCTCTTCCATCGATACTCTATAATAGGCAGGTCACTCACCTACGACCGATAGAAAAAACAGAAAGGATTGTTAATAAGGGATGTATTGTTGCAACGTGCAGCTACAAGCGAACCAAGCTATTATATAGGAAATAGTAAAACAGAAAACAAAAACCATGGCAAAGCTTGAATTGATTACCAAGAAAAAAAGAAATTGATAGAATACACTATCATCTCAGAAATTAAACACACCATTGTCATCATCATCATCATCACCATTAGTTTCTTTTCTCTATACATGTCAGAAAATAATGAAGTACAAACTAAAATGTAACTGCACTGAAGAATAAGACTTGGATAATGACAAAACATCAGAAAAGGTTTAAAAAAAAGAAGACAAAATGGATTTCTGAAATATATAGCAAAAACAAAAATAAAGTAAAGAAAACAAAAATCAAAGTAAAAACCAATCTATGGTGAATAGCATGAGAGTAAAAGCCAAAAATGGTTTAATGGTTTGGAGTAAAATGTAACTGAAGGTGAGATTTTAATTATACAGGATGAAGCTGGGCCACAAAAAAACTACAAAAATAAGAAAACATGCAAAGATCAAGTGTAGTCTTTGTAGTCATGAGATTGATAGAAGTGACGGCATCATCTCTAGCTGCCCAGCCTTGGAAAAAATGTCTACATTCACAGACATGATTGAGTCAATAGTCATAGCCATGGGGAAATATGCTGAGCACAATGTGAAAAGGATTATGGAGTGACATAAGAATGTACCAGACATTGTACTTGGCAATAAATTGTCCACAATGAGCCAAATATTCCGGTCCAGACTGATATAAGATCAAGATAAACTGTTTGGACATAATAACCAACAACTGGAGAGGAAATGTTTTTATTCTGAGAGACATCTCAATCCCTTCTGGTCAAAACATTGCCCAAAACGAGACAGAGAAGCTGTCGAAATACAAAGACCTACAAATTGAATAAGTAGTGTTGGGCATGGATGTAAACATAATACCAACAGCAATTGAGTCCCAGATATGGAGGATACACAAGATCACCCATAGGGATAGAACCATGAGCTCTGAAATCCTGAGAAGAGCCAATCTGTGAGGGCTGCTGGAGACTGTGGCAGAAGAGGGAGACTTACAGGAAAGGTTTTCTTACTGCCAGAAGAACAAACACCCAAGACAGCTTAGTAAGATAACAGGGTAATGCTGTTAGAAGGGTAGTTGGGGCAGAAGATGGAAAGAAATACAAAAAAAAAACAACTTTACTTTTTATCTGTTTCAGTGGGTAAGTCAATTACATTGAACCCAGTCCTCAACTGGTACTCATTTCATTGATCCAAAAGGATGAAAAGCTAAGTCAACCTTTGGAATTTGAATTCAGAACATAAAGATGGACAAAATGCTGCTAAGCATTTTGTCCAGTATGCTAGCAATTCTGCTAGCTCACCACCTTAATAATAATGATGATGATGATACATGGAACAAATAGGGGCTGCAATAAGGGTGAAGCACTTGCAAAAAACAGCACTGCTTGGAACTGCTCGAATACTCGGGAAGGTGCTCGAAAAATAAGAGGTGTTACCTTAGTCCACTGGTAGTGAACAGCTGACACCGTAGTACATCTCCAGTGTTAGAAGCTATGCAAAAGCAATAAAATGATAATAATAATAATAATAATAATAATAATAATAATCATCATCATCATCATCCGTTATACAATAACCATGTGATGAAATAACTTTAGCAACAACAACAACAAACAATAGAACAACACATACTCTACCCCAGTGTTTCCCCAATTGGAGCCATATTATCCTAAAGGTGCTATGGCAAAATTCAATAGGAACACAGGAAAAAAATGGGGAATTAGGAGTGGAGAACAGGCTCAGTAAAGGGGGATGCACAACTACCTTGCTGTCTCTTTCTAAAATTTTCCATTGCAGTCTGTTTTTCTTTAAAATTTACACGCAAATACACACTTACACCATGGGCTTGGGAACAGGAGGCGTAGGGGAGCAAGCACACTTTAAAATTTAGTGGTGGTGGTGGTGGTAGTGGGGCAATGAAGACACTTTGAACATTCTCCTGAAAAACTGGGTTTGCACCCCTTTAGCAAATTTCATTGCTGCACATATGAATTACACACACACACACACACATAATGCATTTCTACATCTTAAGTTGCATCATGACAGAAAAAAAAAATAAAAGGATTTCATTTGACACCTTGATAATAATTTTTCCTTGATGAATAAAGTATCAAGTTGGCGCTGGAAAGTCTTGTATGAATTAAATATTAGTGCTTTGAAGTTCAGTATATCCAGTGACAATCTCTGAGGGTAATTGCCTGCATTACTTTGAGATAGTGTTGTAATGTTTCTGAATAGCAAGCAGCTTAGGGAAGACATCCTAACTGCCAAATATCACAGATTCTATTTTACAAATATATTTGAAAAGCTAAATTCGCTGCACAAACAGTGATAAGGTAAAATTAATTTACGAACGTTGGGCCTCACGGAAGCAATGATCAAGACCTTTGGAATTATGTCTTACTTGAGAAGAAGACCCATCAAGCTGAGCAAAATCGTAGTTGTAGCAGATACTGGTGTCACGCAAATGACATCCGTGCCAGTGGCATGTAAAAGCACCCATTACACTCTTGAAGTGGTTGGCATTAGGAAGGGCATTTAGCTGTAGAGAACCATGCCAAATCAGACTGGAGTCTGGAGCAGCCTTTCAGTGTGCCAGCCCAGTCAAACTGTCCAACCCATGCCAGCATGGACAGCAAATGTTAAATGATGATGATGATGATGATGCTATAAGTGTTTCGTTTGGAAAACCTAATCTATTTAGGAGAAATACTGGGTGGTGGTGATGGTGGGAGGGAAACACAGTGACAAACACACACATGCATCAGCATGGCCGCAGCTCTAAGCTAAAACTATAAAACAAAAAAAAAAATACACACACACACACGTTTCCTATTTCTTTACCTATTCTTTACCTATTTCATCCGGCGTGCTAATGTTTCTGCCAGCTCACCGCCTTATACACACATGATGTTTCCATCTACCAAAACCACCCACAAGTAGAAGACACTAACCCAAGGTGCCACACAGTGGGATTGAACCGGGAGCCATGTAGTTGAGAAGCAAGCCCCTAACCAAACACCTACGCTGAGGAATTTTAGTTTTATGCTCAAAATGTGATAATTTTTTTTAGAAGTTATTAATTTTCTGAGAATGAATACACGTTTTTTTGTTTTTTGTTATGTATGTCACAGCAGAAAAATAATTTATGATTATAAATGGCTGTTTTAAGAAATCCACAAAATACTTTTGTTTTCATGAAATAGAATAACAGAGAATAATGTCCAATTAAGAGACACTGATATTTTTATGGAGATTATTATATTAATGGTAAAAAAAAATGGGTTACCATTCCAAAAAAAAAAAAAAAAAAATCCTTATTTGTTGTAATGTTTTTTTTCGCCAAAATTGCTTTTATTACAAATAATACATTTGGTAAAATATTCCTAGAAATAATTTTCATGATAATAAAACTAATTTAAAACAATTTACATTTAAACTTTCATTATTTTTCTTTGATAAATTTCATTTTTATTAAAGGTTTTTAATTTTTCTAAAGTTGGCCTCTTTCTACTATAAACCTTTTATGACAAAATAACGCTGTCTAAGGAGCCACAAAATAATTCAAGATCCCAAGGGGTGGGTGGCGCCATGAGCTAAAATGGCTGTGAGTTAGTGTTCTGTAT
>NC_068989.1:5673667-5685303 GCF_001194135.2 Octopus bimaculoides
ATTGCACACACACACACACACACGTTTTTCAGAATGTAACCACATGTGAATCATTGGTGATTTTTTTTCCTCCGTCTTCCTTTCCTCTTGGACTTTCCTCTGTCTCCTGTTTCTGAAGAAGAGCTTTGCTCGAAATGTAAAACCACTTTTCTTTCCTTCCCTGAGCGTCTGCTAATACTTTACATGTACCATGTCCTTGCATTGTTGTTTTTCTGTGTTTGTTCTTCATTTTTGGGGATTTACTATATATACATATAAATACATATATATATAATTGAAAAAAATTGGAGTCAACAAGGAGTACAGTTGGTTATTTATTTTTTAATCACTACAATTGTTTCTATGCAATGTAGTTCTCCAGATGTGCAGGTACTTGATTATACAACCAGAACTTATGGAGACAATATTTACACATTGCCTCAGGAAACACAACTAGATCTCATAAGGCAGGGAAGGGGTTACGACAATGTCCTCAGGGAGACTCTGGGCACTGATGAGAACCAACTGGTTAGTCTGTTCCGGAGGACTATCCAGTCGGGAACTATCATGGATGATCTCCAAATGTCCTTAGCTTGGCAGTGCTACTTGGGGTGGGGGCACTACCAGTTCGAGATAAACCCTACAGGTATGGATGTGCTGTCAGAGGGACTTTTTCGAGGTATGTGCAGAGTGATGAAACCGTTTTGCACACCCTCATTTAGTGTCCGGGCATGGCTGACTTGTGGGATTATGTTGAACAGCTGCTGTCACATGTGGGACGGAACCGTCTGTATGCCAAATCTGTAGTGAAGATTGCACCACCGCCCTCCTTCAATGGGGCAGGCAAGGCAGTTTTCCTTTGCCAGGTGGCTTTGGTGGACAAGGCTGAAGAGCATGAGGACCGATAAATTCCTCTTTGGTAGAGCTCTCATTATCTTCTTTAAGTTTCACTTAAAAAGGAAATTGAGAATGGAGAGGGAAGTGCTGTCCTTGAGTGAGTTTATTGAAAGGTGGGTGAACCTTGTGAAAATGGTAAGAGTGGATGGTACCTCTCTGAATGTAGACCTGCGAGTCGGAGAGAAGGAATTGGAGAGGGCACTTGCTTCAAGAGTTTCAGTGAAATCTTGAACAGTGGGGTTCCTCGATTATCCCTAGAGGCCTTTCTGTATCAGGAGGGCCACATCTCTATCATCCTCCCTGCCACTTTTTTTTTTTTTTTACCTTTGTATGCTATGCATATGTTCCTTCTTTTTCAGTGTATACCATGTATACTTTTTTTGTTTTTATC
Organism: Octopus bimaculoides; assembly: GCF_001194135.2. Classification (NCBI taxonomy): domain Eukaryota; kingdom Metazoa; phylum Mollusca; class Cephalopoda; order Octopoda; family Octopodidae; genus Octopus; species Octopus bimaculoides. Next base: position 5,674,935 of record NC_068989.1, read on the forward strand.
ATTTCATTATTATATGTAAACCCCAACACTTTGTCTATCTCTATATTGCTCCCATTCTTTGCCCTTGTGGCAAATAAATGAAATCATTATTATTATTATAATAATTATTTTTTCTTCAAAAAACTTTCAGACCTCTATCATATCACCATTTTATTTTTAACTTGCGTATGTTGGCCACTGCCAATATAGCCATTTACATATTTAAATATTTAACGATATAATTTATTATAACCATATCGTTTACATTCTTACAATCCACACTTTCCACATCTGTTACCATTTATTGATTCCAGTTCCAGTTTCACTCTAAGTTTTTGATTTCCTGTTTCGTTCATTTCTTCATTAAGACATAAATAATCATTAGAAACTTTCTCTACAGCTTATAAATAACCATCTAATGACATTATAGTTTTAAATTTGAACATATTTGTCAAGTCCAGTACAGGCTACTTAAATATTTAGTGATATCATTTATTATAACCAGAGAACTTCGTGAAGAACATTCCATAATTCTCAACATCTTTCATTAGGATTTATTGGTTGACTAATCCACTTTCCATATTTTAGTAGAGTAAACAAGAAAGTTATGTCAATTTCAATTTAGATGCAGCAAATGGTGAAGCACACAATGTTTATGTCTGAAACTAGAAATATCAAAATTTGCCATGAGATGTTGGATGTGGCTGTGTAGTAAGAAGCTTGCTTTGCAGCCACATTTTAACCTTATGAATGGATTTGGTAGATGGAAACTTCAAGAAGCCTCTTGCATAAGTGTGTGCACATGTATAGTATGTATATTGCATGTGTGTATATATATATGTGTGTGTGTGTGTGTGTGTGTATCTATATATAAATGGAACAAAAACACAATAGAGGACAATAAAACTTTCGGACAGATGGACGATACAAAGGCGGACAAGAGAAACATTTTTGATCTGAGTAGGGATGCCCATTTCTCTGCCAATATCAGTGACTTAACAGGAACATGTCTGCTAACCAAGTTGATGAAGTTCTCGATAACAGAAGATGCATTTACCGAATTGACAGTGTCCTAGTTATGAACATCCTAACCTCCAGAAAGAATACAGACAGAATGAAGAAAAACCTGTACTTGTCTTTTACAAACCAGACATATATAATGGTTACTAGCAACAATATGGCATTTACTAATTTCTTAGATGTTACTTTAAATTTATGCCAGTCAATGCTGTCTATAAAAAAAAAACTGAAAAGAACAACCAATTACATTCCACACACACTAGAAGTATTGGCAGCAACATACTTCACAACATGTTCCTCATTCTCTAATATCTCAGCCGAGAGAAAAAAGAAATTACTAACTCAGCTATATATTACAATGAAGTTCTGATGAAAACTAGATTCAATGAAAAATAAATATATGAAAGAAACCATTAAACCTACTGTCAACAATAAGATAAGATAAAGCATCACTTAGTATAATTTATTTTTTTAATATGACTAGCAAAATGGCATTAGCAAATAATTTCTTGAAATTAACGAGAAAACATTTTCCTCATCACCATAAATATCACAAAATATTCAACAAAAATGTTACCAAACTTTTCTACTCTACCACAGTCAACACTACTAACACACTTGCTTCTTCTAATTTGCTTAAACTTGATAAATGCCTTACAAAGCAAATCAATAACGAGGGCAAATGTATTAAGAACAACAACATTTGTCCATTAGAGTCTGTCTGTCTGTCTTGTTATGAATATAATTTATCAATATATGATAAAAACAAATAACGCATCAAACACACACACACACACACACATATTTACACATATAAATGTGCATGTAGGTGTGTGAACTTTGAATGGATTTGGTGTAAGTCATATATATATATATATATGGGGGTGGGGGGCTTACATCAGATCTTTTCAAACTTCACTATATTCAGAGAGAGTAAGAGTGTGAGTAGAGAAGAAAAAAGTGAGGAAGAAGTAGAGAAAGATGTATAGTAAGGCCAAATGTGTCATGTGGTTAGTTGAAGGGAGAGCGAGAGAAAAAGATGGTAAGAGAAAAGAGGGAGAGAGAAAGAGGGTAGGAGAAGTCATAATGCCATGCTGTATGGTGGGGAGGGAAAGGTAAAGAGAAAGAGATATGTTTAGGAGAGGGTGATATGTTCTGGGGGTGAGGTTAAAGGAAGGCAGATAGAGAGAGAGATGAACAGGGGAGGCAGTTACATTAAGAGAGAAATAGGCAGGGAGCATTTGTATTGTCAGAGATGAGGAGGGGGAGGAGAGAGAGACAAGAAGAGGAGGGAATGTGAGAGTGAGTGAGCGAGTAGATAGCCAGTTGATGCATTATGCTGTCACTCATGTGGTTAGTGGACACGAGAGGTGAAGAGAAAGAGAGAAATGATAAAGACATGGAGAGGGGGGATTACATGATTAAGAAGTTTGCTGAAGAGAGAAATATAAAGTGTTTAGCTGAAAGAAATTTTAAAATCATATAATTACATTATTGTGACTGGAAGTGAAACAACCTACAGGAGTGGCTGTGTGGTAAGTAGCTTGCTTACCAACCACATGGTTCCGGGTTCAGTCCCACTGCATGGCACCTTGGGCAAGTGTCTTCTACTATAGTCTTGGGCTGACCAAAGCCTTGTGAGTGGATTTGGTAGACGGAAACTGAAAGAAGCCCGTCATATATATATGTGTATATATATATATGTATGCGTGTTTGTCCCCCCAACATCGCTTGGCAACTGATACTGGTGTGTTTATGTCCCCGTAACTTAGCGGTTCGGCAAAAGGAGAACGATAGAATAAGTACTAGGCTTCCAAAGAATAAGTCCTGGGGTCGATTTGCTCGACTAAAGGCAGTGCTCCAGCATGGCCGCAGTCAAATGACTGAAACAAGTAAAAGGGTAAAAGAGCCTTTCTTTCTTAAATAGCTTCTCTTAGGTTTCATCTAGGTTGTCCCATAGGATGACCCTTTCATAGGGGTTTTGGTTGCGCATACTATAGGAGCTACAGGGCGCTGCCCCATGTGGTCCTGCAGTTTCCATCTAATTAGGAATATTAGGGTCTCATCCATTGTCTTGTATTTAAGATCCTCTTCATAACATCCTGCTAGTTCAAAGCCAGGGATCTCATCAGTTAGGTCCTGCCGATAACTAAATCCACGCCCTGCTGCCGATGCTTTGATTGTCATCATCATTGTCATCATCATTGTAATCATCATAATGTCCATTTTTCCATGCTCGTATGATCCAAATGGTATTTGCTGGTGACTTGATATACAGCTGGATGCCCTTCCTGCCACCAACCATCACCTATTTTTTTAATCTTTTATCTGTTTCAGTTATTAGAGTGTGGCCATGCTGGGGCACTGCCTGGAAAAATTTCTAGTTGAATAAATCTACCCCAGTACAAAAACCTGGGCTAGATTTAAAAAACTGAGAGTACCACAATGTAAGGTGATGTACTCACTAACCAAAACATGGCAGTAGTATTTACTTATTGAAATGATTACACAAGAATACAACTAGTGGAGATTTATCACCAAATTACAAGGATAATCTCAATTAATCAATATTTTACCTATGTCAGAGACTTATTCTACGTGCACAGAACTGTCTGTGTCATTTTTTTTGAGATTAGTAAAAGTAAATAAATGGAAAAAAAGTGAATAATTGCAATTTGTCAGTCATTGGGGTATTGTGTGAACGTCTGTGGCGGCAGAGTATGGTAATTAAAGAGACATGAATGTCTTTTAGTGAAAATGAGATTCATTGGTGCAGAAAGATTCCTGGTTTTGTTGTTTTTGGAGATCAGGGTGGCAGTGTTAGTAGGTGAAGAATTTCTGGTGAGAAATGGGTGAATGCGTGGAGACAGTGATTATGTGGAGTTGAAGAATTTGATGGTTTTGTTTTTTCACTTTTTTTGTACAAACGATTTAGTTTATGGGATGAGGTGGTGGAGGGGGAGTGAGTTGCATAGCAAGGACTTGCAATCATTTTTGTTTATTTATTTTTTTATTTGTATTCAAGGTAGAGAGAGGGAAGGGGAGACAGTGGGAGGGAGAGGTGGAGAGGAGAGATGGAGGAGAGAGGGGTGGCTGAGAGAGAGAGGTGGACGAGAGAGAAAGGGGACAAAGAAGAAAATGTGTGCTCCTATGTATAGGGTGAGTGGAAAACAGACGTGTGTGCATATGTGTGTGTGTGTGTTTGGGGGTGTGTGATTGAGAAGCTTGCTTTGCAACCACATGGTTTTGGGTTCAGTCCCACTGCATGGCAAGTATCTTCTATTTTAGCCCCAGGTTCACTAATGTCTTGTGAATGAATTTGGTCAATGGATATTGTGTGGAAGCCCATCTCTCTCACACACACACACACACACATATATATATATTGTGTGTGTATCTGTCTATCTATCACTTTATATATGTTGTGTGTGTGTGTGCATATGTGTGTATGCCTGTGTTTATCCCCCGCCAACTATTTTGACAACCAGTGTTGGTTCGTTTATGTTCCTGCAACTTAGCCGTTCAATAAAGGAGAATGAAAGAAAAAGTACCAGACTTAAAAATAAGCACTGGGGGGGGGGCAATCTGATTAACTGAAACCATCAAGGTGGTGCCCCAGCATGGCCGTAGCCCAATGAATGAAACAAGTAAAAGATGAAAGGCACTGTGTGGTTTTAAGGACGACAGTTGTCCAACCTTTTCCCTGATGTCAGCTGTCAGACAATACAACAGACCACCATCACCAATTCTTTCTCTTAACACCTATTACCATTCTGACAAATTGCCGGTCACTAAAAGCCGGGTACTCGAGGCCTTAAAATACTCATTCGTAAAATTAACCTTTACCCAAACCCGTACATTTCCAGCTGATTGACACGAGCAAAGATGCTACGCTGAAACAATGGCTTCTTTTCAGATCAGACAACAAGAAGCTTGTGAAGTAATTCACCAAAGAAGGACAACAGACGAAACATTTTCAGACGTCAGTTCAAAGACATTACAATTATGTTGTTACGTCACCCTCTCTGACAGTTTCATTAGTAAAGTGATGCTATTTAGTTTTTGTTTTTCATTGTTTTGCTGTTAATTTATATTTCATCACCGTCATATATGTTTTGCATCATTTGACATTATCGTCAACTTGTTTACATTTGTTATATTATGTAAACAAAGATTCTGAAGAAATGGCATTATCACTGGCTTAGCGGAAGATACATTCACTCCACGTACAAACATTTCTGTTCTGTAATTCATAACCTCGTGTATTCTGTTATATTGTGTGAAATTATGTATGCCAACACAATATATTTTCGTTTTGGAGTTAAAACATGTTCTTAAATTTTTAACACTATTTGAAATGATTTGGTTCTTGTCTTCAGATTTATTCAAACAGAAATCCCCTCTATTAAATATTATTAGTTTTTGCAATCCATGGAGACTCATTTAGAATAACTCATAGAATTCTATTCCATTCTGCTGTAATTATTACCATGAATAAATCATGTATTTCAACTACACTTATCTTGTGGAGTTTAATATCTACATCTTTAAAATAGAGCTAAGGGATGGAAGAGTCAGACCTCATGAGGTAACCTTCATTCATAACATTTCCTATTGCTCCCCCCTCCTGCCCATCATCATCATCATTTAACATCCATTTTCCATGCTGGCATGGGTCGGACAGTTTCACAGGAGCTAGAAAACTGCAGAGCTGCACCAGGCTCCAATTGTCTGTTTTGGCATTGTTTCTATGGTTGGATGACCTTCCTAATGCCAACCACTTTACAGAGTGTACTGGGTGCTTTATATGTGGCACCAGCACCATCCATTAAAATTCTATAGAGACAGACACACACACACACATATATATATGATAGGCTTCTTTCAGTTTCTGTTTAATGCAGTTCTCAGGGAGATTCAGCGTGACACCAAGTGTGACAAGGCTGGCCCTTTGAAATACAGGTACTACTCATTTCTGCCAGAAGAGTGGACTGGAGCAGCGTGAAATAAAGAGTCTTGCTCAAGGACACAGTACATCGCTGGGTATTGAACACACGACCTTACAATCGTGATCCGAATGCCCTAACCACTAAGCCATGTGCCTTCACTATATATATATATATATGTATAAATTTATGTGTGTGTGTGTGTGTGCATCTGTGTGTGTGCATCTGTGTGTGTGCATCTGTGTTTGTGCCCCCACCATTGCTTGACAACTGATGGTGGTGTTTTTACATCCCCATAACTTAGCAGTTCAGTAAAAGTGATTGATAGAATAAGTACTAGGCTTACAAAGAATAAGACCAGGGTCGATTTCTTTGACTATAACTCTTCAAAGCGGTGCTCCAGCATGGCCACAGTCAAATGACTGAAATATGTATAAGAATAAAAGAATACACACAAACATGGCAAGCTTCTGCACAGTTTCCGTTTATCAAATCCACTCACAAGGCACTGGTTGGTCTGGGGCAATAGCAGAAGACATTTGCGCAAGGTGCTGCACAGTGGGAGTGAACCTGAAACTATGTGGTTGCCAAGCAAGCTTCTTAACCAAACAGCCATGCCTGATGAAGAACAACATAAATACTGGATCTGAGTAAAGCAAAATTGAAGAAAACGAAGCCTTCTGCATTGGTGTAGGGCAACAGTAAGAATATCTGCTGCCAAGAAAAAGTTCTTGTCAAGAACCATTTTAGAATTTAATGAAACACAACCGAAGCAAGACAGCAATAGAGATAAAAAAAAAAGAAAATATTTTAAAAATATATGATAAAAGATGCAAAAAACAAGGGTAAATGAAATCCCAGGGGAAAAGAGAGGGAAAGAGTTTGTGAAAGAAAAAAGAAAAACAGAAAAAAAAAGAAAACGAGAGATGTAAAATGTGAAAGAGTGATAAAAAGTAAGAAGTGGGGGGATGGATTTTTAAGGGGTGGGTATGGGTCTCTGATACAAGATGTTGTTGATAAACAGAACAGCAGTTTGAATAAAATATATATATAGATCTATATATGTAGATATATATATATACATAGAGGGGGAGGAGAGGTGGAGTAGAAAACATGTATTAAAATCAGATATTAGATACAGAATGAGGGCTAGTGTGGTAGGCAAGGGGTAAAACATTATCACCATCATCATCATCATCAAATAAAAGAACAAAACTATATATATACATATATAGGCGTAGGAGTGGCTGTGTGGTAAGTAGCTTGCTTACCAACCACATGGTTCCGGGTTCAGTCCCACAGCCTCGGGCCGACCAAAGCCTTGTGAGTGGATTTGGTAGACGGAAACTGAAAGAAGCCTGTCGTATATATGTATATGTGTGTGTATGTTTGTGTGTCTGTGTTTGTCCCCCCAACATCGCTTGACAACCGATGCTGGTGTGTTTACGTCCCCGTAACTTAGCGGTTCGGCAAAAAGAACCGATAGAATAAGTACTAGGCTTACAAAGAATAAGTCCTGGGGTCGATTTGCTCGACTAAAGGCGGTGCTCCAGCATGGCTGCAGTCAAATGACTGAAACAAGTAAAAGAGTAAATATATATATAAATACACACACACACACACACACACACATGCATGAATACACGCACGTGTACACCTGTTTCTGTCCCTCTGTCACACACTGACCTCTCATCACCTGGTACAAGGCCATCTCCTCCAATAGCCCCCACCCCACCTTCAAAGAATCTTTGTCTTGTGAGTTACTTGGTGATTCCACCTTGTGCTGGTGCCACAGAAAAAAAAAAAGCACCAAGTCCACACTGTAAAGTGGTTGGCATTTGGAAGGGCATCCAGCTGTAAAAAATCCATGCCAAAGCAGACCTCACAGGTGCTGGTTCCAGTTAAAAAGTCCACGGTGGCTGGTGTTAGGAAGGGCATCCAGCTGTAAAAAACCATGCCAAAGCAGACCTCCCTGGTGGTGGCGCCAAGTAAAAAGTCCACTTACTTCACTCTGTGAGGTGGTTGGTGCTAGGAAGGGCATCCATCTGTAAAAACCATGCCAAAACCGACAAGCCTGGTGCAGTTCTTCTGCCCAGCCAGCTCCAGTCAAACCATCCAATTTATCTCAATATGGAAAATAGGCGTTAAATGATAATGATGATGTCGACGACGACGATGACGAATAGAATACTATGATGATATACACACACCTATGTATATCAGTTTTAGTCTCTCACACCTTGTCAGCAAATATAGAAAACTTGCTGACCATACCCCACCCCTGGTGCCACCACCACCACCACCACCATCATCATCATCATCAACCTCAACAATAGTATCACTGTCACTAGCAACACAAACAGTAGTTTAACTAACATCACGATTTTTCTACATCCACCACCACCTCTTCCTCCTCCTCCATCATCATCATCATCATCACTACCAGTATCATAATTTTCAACACTTTTGCACTAACACCTGAGCCACACCATTACCACGGCGACGACGATCATCATCATCATCATCATCACTATACAACCGTTAACACCAGTCACCTCCAGTATCATCATCGATTGCCACAATGACAGGCGGAAGGAGTACATGAAGCTGGGTGGAGAGAGGGTGAGGTGGAGGTTGTTTGTGGTCTGGATGTGGTGCAAATGGGTCTGAGATAAAGTAGAAGCGGTGCTGCGATAGTTCGATATTTGGTGTGGAAAATGGCATGCGTGTCCGTTAATGAGAAGAAAGACTCAATAAACAATTGTTTGAAGATTTTGAATTAAAAGACGTCGATGGAGTAAGATACGAAAAGGGGTCGGAGATAATGATAAGGGGAAAGTTTGAGAGAAATGGAGAGAGAGAGAGAGAGAAAAGAAAGGGTGAAGGGAACAGAGAAGGGGCCTGTTTAAATGATAGATAGATAGATAGATAGATAGACAGACAGGAAGATAGATAGATAGATAGATAGATAGATAGATAGATAGATAGATAGACAGACAGGAAGATAGATAGTTAGATAGATAGATATGGTTAAATCGAGAATGAGAAGGAGAGAAAAAAGAGGGAAAGAACAAAAATAGAGAAGGAAAAAGAGAGATCATTGAAGATGAGTTGAGAAAAAGTGAGAACGAAGGAAAAGGTTATTTAAGAAAGAACGAGAAAGTATCAAAAACGAAAATCAACAGTATACAAGGAACAGAGTGAGAGAGAGGGAGAGAGAGAGAGAGAGAGAGAGCAGTGAGTAAGGGGGGGGGTTAAGGGAAAGAAGGGGGGGGTTAGTTAGACAGACGATCTGTCTGTTTAATTCTTATTCCTTTTAAACAGACATACTGTCAGATTGACTCACACGCACACATGCAAACGTATATAAACACAGACGGATATATTATACAGAGAGCAACGTAAACATAAATAAACGGGGGAAAAGCGATAAACACACATATGCATGCATACAAACACACGTACATTCGTACATACATACGTACATCTTTTCGCGCGCGCAAACACAGAGATATATGCAGGTACTCGAGCGAACACACACACACACACACACACACACATACACGCGCAAACATACGCATACATTGACGGGATGTAGAAACTCTTACATTGACATTCATTCATAGAAACATACAATGAAAGTGTATTTTACTTATATATATGCAGACACAAATTGGCGCTTGTATGCACAAGTTGGTTTCACTTTCACCAGTCGCACGAAACTAGAGGTAAATAGATAGATAGATAGATGAATGGATGGATGGATAGATAGATAAATAGATAGAGAGATGAATGGATGGATGGATAGATAGATAGATAGATAGATAGAGAGAAGAGAGAGAGAGAGAGAGAAGAGAGAGAGAAAGAGATTAGTAGAGATAGAAAGATTGATAGATAGATGGATAGCTGGATGGAATGACAGATAGATAGATAGATAGATGGAGAGAGAGAAAAAAGAGAATGAAAGAGATAAGTAGAGATAGAAAGATTGATATTTATATATATAAACAGACAGATAGACAGAGAGAGAGAAAGAGAGAGAGAGGGGAAGAGAACAGCTCATAAACTCATAATCTTCCACTAACAGCAGTGCTCTCGTGTACACACACACGCACGTGCACACGCGCACGCACACCCATTTTTCTGTCACTTGCAAATACTCATATATACAGATAATTAAATACACACGCACACGCCAGCGCGTCAACCACACTCTCTTTTTTTCATATTTGCCGAGAAGTCACATACACATGTATTCCTCCTTTTTGTTCTTTCTCATTCATACATAGACACACCCCGTCTCACATACTCACACATCACGATATTAAAACCCCCAAAACACACATGCATATCGAAATACCGAGCTAAGTAAACACACATACACATACGCGCGCGCACACGTCTTGCTTCTCGCATTTAATATA
>NC_068989.1:5685810-5686369 GCF_001194135.2 Octopus bimaculoides
TATATATATATATATATATATATATATATATATATATATATATATGTGTGTATATATATATAAATAAATAGACAGAAAGAAAACCCCAACACAAGCTAAATTGCGAGACACACCGATAGGTTGTTGTCGTCGTATGCATGCGAGAAAATACACGCGTGCTCTGACGCATTCGTGAATATCTTAACACATACACACACACACACACACACACACGTACATACATAACTCTATACAAACATACGCACAAAACACCTCTCGAAGACGGTTGAGCAAAACTAGCGGATTAAAAATTATATATATTCAAATGCATAACATATATGCATACATATATACCTGCATTTGAACACCTGAAAGGAATACAGCTGGGTGCGCGTGTATGCATGCATATATATATATATATATATATTTATATATATTTATGTGTGTGTGTGTGTGTGTGTATATGCATTATGCATACATAAACAGGCTAGCAGGGAGTCTCACTGATGTAAGTATCTGGTTTTATTTTAAAGTTTCAGGTTAACAATGTTGTTACGATGATGATGGATTTTCGTTGTGC
>NC_068989.1:5686559-5690670 GCF_001194135.2 Octopus bimaculoides
AAAAAAAAAAAAAAAAAATTTTTTGTAACCCAGGTGTGTCGGCCCTGTTGTGATCAAAAGCATTCTAGCAAGGACCTTTCAATTTTTATTTATTTTCTTTCATCTATTTTCCCCAGGTATCTTGAGTGTAATTACATTTATCCAGAGTAGCCTTAGATATAATTTTAAAGACGGCAGGTAGAATATGCATGATCTGAAAGGAAATACGATTGCAACACATTTCTAGAAGGTGAAAGCGATCGCGCAGAGTGAATCTGTTCGAGTCCCCAAGCACATCTATGTCGATAGAGACCATCCCGTATTACTGTAAACACAAGAAGCCTAAAACCACATTTTCCAACGTGTTCTTTCTATTTTTAACACTGCAATGCTCGAAGAAGAATTTAAGGGTGATTTTGACTGCTACTTCTAGCACGTGGAATGACCACGCAGAGACTTTTTCTGGGTTTGTGCAGCTAATGCTGTTGGCAGTGGGGATACTGTTTTCAAGACCCATGTCAGCCCTGAGCACCACGACCTAGGGGTATCTAGGAGTACGTTATCTAATGTGTCCTCCCGCCTACTTTTCAAGACAGTAAGGTGTAATATAAGGGAGATTTAGCTGCTAGTTCTAGCAGGTCGGGCGGCTACGCAGAGGCACCCTCAAAAAGCCGTTATCAACAATTCTGGTTATTTACCCCCAAGTTGGTGATGATCGAGTAGACCTATAACCAAGACGTTCCAACCATGCCATCTCTTTTATTCGATATACCCAAAGACGACATTATCCAATGTGCCCTACAATTTTTGAAGAACGAAAGTGTGATTTGAATGAAATTTGGCCGTTATTTCTAGCATTTTGCGGGACCACGTCTCTAGTTAGCATTAGTCGTGATGTTAGCTTTGTTTCTAGTCTTCTGTCGTTCTTCCATTCACATGTTGGATGCCTCACAGGTATATTAAATTGACCAACTACATGATTGCTACTTTAATTTATCGATCCCAAAGAGATGAAAGGCAGGGTTAGTCTCAGCGGGATTTGAACTCGGAGCATAAAATGTCGTAGCGAAATGCTACCGTAAGGCCTTTGGCGACGACGCTTTAACGATGCTGCTAAATCCATCGCCTTCTATGTTGATGGTCGTGTCGTAGAGAGAATGATAGCTGCTTCGTCTAGAAATAATGGTGCTGAAGTGCTACTAGGGATTGTTTCAACCCTAACCCTCATCTCTCGGGAGTGTGTGTGTGTGTTTGTTTATGGATGGATATATATATGTGTATGTGTGTTTATGGACGGATATGTGTGTGTGTTTGTGTGATGTAGATAGATAAATCGATAAATACCTAAATCGTTATATTGGTAGATAGAGATAAAAGACAGAAAGCTAGATTATAGATAGATAGATAGATAGATAGATGGGTAGATAGATGGGTAGATAGATGGATGGGTGGGTGGATAAATAGATTAGGTAGATGGATGAATATTTGGATGGGTGGTTAGATAGATGAGGTAGATAGATAGACAGATAGATAGATAGAGACACGTAAACACTTGCATGCACACACATACATACATAGACACATACATGCCCTCCATTTCTCAGAAGTGTGTATGTGTATAGATAGATAGATAAATAGATATATAGATATATAGATAGATAGATAAATAGAGACAGAGACAGATAGATAGATAGATAGATAGATAGTGACACGCACGCACATGTATACATAAGAACACAGTGCGCGTTTTTGTGATTGCAGGTAATAAATGTGCGTCGAATGCCACAGTTTCTACATGCTGTGTTTATGCATACCTCGGTGTTTCAGGGCCTGGTGTGTAAGATAAAAGGGTGCAAGCAAATATACACAGACACACACAGTTCACATATAAACATAATATTCATATACCACATGTACACGCAATTTACAAGCCGTTATTGTCACACTTTGTCTCCACATACTCCTTACACACACGCGTATGTTTTTTTTTTTTTTACAAACCAATGCTCATATATCTGTTTTATATCAATTTTCGCTATCTATATTCTACATATAAAATAATAGATCTGGGTTAGAATTTCAGACACCGAGTTTTCAGTTGTTCGATCAATCGAACTACCAAGCTAATTGAATTGCCGTGTAAGTGGCCGAGTATATCAGAGACCCTTATTGCATACATACATACTCTAATCGTAATTCTGAGGCGGAACCAGCGTGATAGTGTTACAAGTCTGGGGTTTTTGTGTTACGGGTACAATCAATCCGATGGATTTCTGTACAGTTTTCGTTTATAACAACGGGGTCTCGACCATTTTAAAGCTTTAGACCCGTTTTAATCCCTATTTTGCTCGGTTGGACCATTGGATCTTAGGGTATCTTTACAATTTAATATCTTTGCAATTTAATATGCTTAGGAATTGTATTAAAACAAATTGTTAAAATATTTCGTGTCTGGCAGAAGCACATACATTTTAACAACGAAATTTTGTGTATCCCAACGATCATATCGACCCCTATTGAGAACCACTCATCTACAATTTCAGTCGCAAAGTAGCGGTCGACTTCCACGCGGTGGAATCGAACTCGGATCTCCTTTATCAGGGTCTCTTTTATTGTGCTTACTGCTGTACACACGTACGCGCGCGTGCATCTACTTGTAAACGTGCTTTGACAAGAAGCCAGATATATGTGAGCGAGGATAGAGAATGTTTATCTTTCCTTTTGCGAAGTGTGCAATGAGACTGCTCGTGTGTGTGTGTGTGTGTGTGTTGACAGTAAACCCGAAACTTTGTTTTGTTTTAGATCGATAAACATTAACGAGATCAACACCAGTAATATACGAGATACTTTTTTATCGATCATGAAAAGATGAAAGCCAAAAGTAAACCCCGCTAAGAATCGAACTCAGAATTGTTAGGAATCGAAGCGAAATATGAGTTTTTTTTTTCATGCTTATGTCTCTCTATTTGCATTACCAGGGGGAAAAAACAATAACAAAAAACCCCCCAAAACTCGTGATTTTTTTTTTTTAAGTACTAGACTTACAAAGAATAAGTCTTAGGGTCAATTTGTTCGGTGCTCCAGCATTGCCGCAGTCAAATGACTGAAACAAGTGAAAGAGTATCTGTCTATCAACACACACACACACATGTACATAGCAGCTAAATCTGAGAGTCGCATATACATATGAAATGTGAGGTCAGGTAAGCTGTTGTTTGTGTGAGTCATTAAACATATACATAGCAGACTGACATAGAGACACACATGCCACATGTACATGGGCCTGTGTAGTAAATGTATGCATGTAGACAAGACATGTTTCTATGTGTTTATGTGTAGCGTGTGCTGTGTGATGTGTTTAACATGCACTAGTTTTGTAAAATACCTGCATGTACTGTGTGTGCATGCAGGGTTATAAGAGACGTGTTTTAGGTTGACACACACATATATATATATATGTATATATATATATATATGAATATATATATATCATCAACATCGTCATTTAATGTCCGTTGGCCAAGCTGGCATGGGTTGGACTGTTTGATCAGGACAAGTAAGCTGAGGGGCTGCACTAGACCCCAGTCTGATTTGGCATGGTTTTCTACATCTGGATGCCCTTCCTAACACCAACCACTCCGAGAGTGTAATGGGTGCATTTACGTGCCACCAGCATGGGTGCCAGTCGCATGACACCAATATCTGCCACGACTACAATTCCACTAGACTTGATGGGTCTTCTTCTCAAGCATGGCATATTATGAAAGGCCTCGGTCATATGTCATTGCCTCCGTGAGGCCAAACATTCGAAAGGTGATTTTTACAGACATCAGCATCAGCCATTTGATAGTTCAAATTTACAGCAAACAAAAGACAAAGACAGATATAGGAACAAGAAGCAGGTGTATTAGCTTAATGCTTGGGAAGAACGGAAGAAAGTCTTTTACGCTTCGAGCCTACTCTCTACGACAGAAAGGATTAAGAGGAAAAAAAAAAACCCAAAAGAGAATGAAAAGAAATAGAGAGAGAAAAAAATGCGCAGAGTTCAATGTTCCGACATGACGAGACTTTTTATGGTATATATATATATATATATATATATATATATATATATATATATATATATATATAT
>NC_068989.1:5691170-5692069 GCF_001194135.2 Octopus bimaculoides
ATATATATATATATATATATATACTTATTCACACATATATCGTGTGTGTATGATATATGTATGCAGTGGAGGTTATATGCACACTTACATGTATGGGTGTTTTGTGTCAGACTTACGTTCTTTGCAGAATTTAAGCCGAATGCTAACAAAATAATAAGCCTTCTTTGTTTGAAAGTAGGCAGTTCCAGGATTGACTTGTGAATATGTACGTCAACAGAGAGAGAGAGGTGTATGCGTGCATATGGCTGAACTTGTGTAAAAAGTGTATGTACTTTCCCAGCAAATCTGTGTATGTGCTTGTGTGATTTCTCTATGTGTAAGCATGCATGTGTATGAGATTTACATATGTGATTTACACGTGATTACACGTGATTGTATATATATATCTAAAGAGAGAGAGAGAGGCAATTATGTGGATAAATAAATTAGACACATCAAATATATTAAATTTTGATGTATTTAATAAATTAATATATTTGATGCTTTTAATTTGATTTTCTGCACAATCACCACTACATCTGCTCAACTTGATCCCTCTTATGACCTTTCTTTACCTTGTGGAATCGATCCCCTGTCAAGACATCAGTGTCTAAGTTTGAATCTTTTCAGCAGTACTAAGTGTCGTCTATACGAACAATCTCTGGATCTCATCCTTGCACATATATATATACATGAAATATTCAAACACTGAGATTTGAAGTTAGATGTCACTACTGTTCATATGATCTGTGGATAAATTCAAAATTTGATGATATCACCAGTAGTGGCATGGGTGGAACGCAGTTATAATAGCTTTAAGGAGCTATGAATTATAAATTTGCACGAAGCATAATGATGCTTAATGAGCATCTACCTGCTAGAAATAAGAGCTAAGTCTTAAATAAATAAATATATATATA
>NC_068989.1:5692149-5700386 GCF_001194135.2 Octopus bimaculoides
ATATATCGTTGCTATTATGCAAAAGTTTCGTAAGTCCAAAATATTGCTTTTTCAGAAAACGAAAAAATAGTTCCACCATTCCATAGCAAAACTGTTGTGCTACACTTTGACTATTGTTGATATCTTGGCATCTGAAGCAGCTGGAGATACGATAGTTTGACCGAAAGAACTGGCTGTTGCAAGCGAAAATAAATATTGAGAAAATCGCATGTGACCAAGTTTGGACATACGACAGTTTAACATAATAACAACGATGGGGCACAACACTGAAGGGTTTAGTTGAACTTATTTTATCAGTGACTCATGTTGAGCCACTAAGTTACAGGAACATAAGCAACCAGTACCACCTTATACACACACACACACACACACACACATAAAACTTAGATATGTTTCAGCCAAAAATTGGCCCAGGCTACAGGTTTCTTCTGTCCCAAGGTTTTGGTCAGCCCAGGAATATAGTGAGAAGCACTTGCCCAAGGTGCCACTCAGTGGAACTGAACCTGGAACCATGTGATTGGGAAGCAAACTGGTTAATGACAAAGCCACGCCTGTGGTTTTGAGAACCTATCTCCAGGTCAGAGCAGCTGTAAGTTCCGCAGTAGTTCACCCTAAGTTGTTTTCCTTTCCCAGAACTTTAGATATGACATCTACATACATTTGACAGCTGACCTCTATAACAGCGTATACCTGTTTTTCACTTTCTTTTCCATAAAATAATATTAGCTGAGTTGTGTTTGCATCTGACAGCTGCTTATATTTTTGGAATGTTCTACCAATATTCCAATTTTTAGAGGTATAGAAACATTCTGATCCTAGAGTGCCTTTGCTATGACTGTCAGGATAATCCTTTATATGGAAAACATAATAAATAATTTTGGCAACAATATCATGTTTCAGGAAAAGGTCGTACTCTGTGAACCGTTCTGGGCATGATGCATGCATAAACAGACTTACGAAACAGGATATACAGTTGCTATTTGAATTCCAAATTCCAAATTAATGTGAAATATCTTTTCCAAATCAACAAAAGCGAAGGATAGTGGTTTGTTCTTGGCCAAGTATTTCTCTTGCAGTTGCTTCATTAGAGAAATTGCATCTCTGGTACCTCTTCCAGGCACAAACCAAACTGCATCTGTTTCAAGTCTACTCAATCACAAATCAATTGTGCTATGACTCTTTTCATAACCTGAAACAGTAGTTTGGTTTCTTTATAGTTACCTCCCTTCAAGGCATCTCTTTTACCTTTATTAGTTTGTAATGATACTGCTACATCAGTCAGTGGATATGGCACCTTCCAATAAGACCTAATTAACTACTCAGGTAGTAATCATGTATCCTACCTCTCCAGATATTTTGAACATATTTGCAAACTATCTCTGATGAATGAGCAGTTTTCCTTCACATCAAGTCCTTAATTGCTTTGTCTACCATGTTGCTGTCCACTTGAGTTGGGCCTCATGCTAGGGACCTCATACTGGTCCCTATGTAGGATCAGCCTAAAGTAGCCCTTCCTTATCCCATGTGTTCCTCACATTCAACAGTTTCTCATAATAGCACTTCCACACCACATTTTTGTATTCCATATCAATGGCCAATATGCCCAGTGGTTCCCAAAGTGGTCAGTACCATGCCCCTGGGGGAGGGGGGGATTTAGGGAGGCGTTGAAGAAAAATGGGGCGATAATGGGGTGACCAAAATGGGACAATGGATGTAAAAAACAAACAAACAAAATAAAGGGTTTTTGTGAAATATTGTGGTTTTGAATTTGCTGCAGAAAAATGGTCTATGTGTGTGATGGTGAGTGGTGGTAGGGGTCATTAGGTATGTGGTTTTAGAAACAAGAGGGCGGTAGCCTGAAAAAGTATGGGAACCACTGCTTTAACCCTTTAACATTTAAACCAGCCATATCCGGCCAAAATATTCTACCTGTTTTAGATTTAAACTGGCCAGATCCAGCCTCCAACACCTACCCTACAATGTCATTCTCAAAACAGTCACATCATTGAAATTTGAAAGCAGGGAGATGATGCAGGGTCAATTCTAAGCAATGAGAAAAAAAAAAAACATAAGCCCTGCATTTGACAGAATGGTATGGACATTAAATGGTTAACCATTGTGATTATACATTTCTCTCTCACACATTGTCTCACAACGCTGAACACTTCACTCCTCTAATCTTTAGATTATGGGACATATGCAAACCTCTTCCATTCTGCTTCCATCTTAGCCAAGTATACCTGTCACCTCGTTCTTCTTAACCGTTTAATAATACTCCTTATTAATTAACACCTTCCTTCCAGGCGTTCCATACCTGTCTCTTAGCCTTTATCGCACTTTCAGCATATTATTACTGCTGTGATGTTGTTGTTGCTGTTGTAGTTGTTGATGTTGGTGGTGGTGGTGGTGGTGGCGGCAGTACCGTGGTGTAGCAGGAAGGGGAGGGGTAGCTGTATCTGGTAGAGGAGTCATGTGCCTAACAGAAGGATACGGAGCGACAGAGAGTGTGGGTGGCTGAGACTTCTTATCAGAGGAAGGAAGCAGAAGAAAAGAAAGATTCCCAGTGTAGATGGGGAAGGGGGGGGGGCAGGTTTGTGTGGGTGCATCCGGAAAAAGTGAAGCCTTACAGTGAGGAGAGAGGAAGAGAGATAGAAACATATCAAGGAGAACAATTTAACAAACTAAACACACACACACACACACACACACAAATGTGTGTATGTGTTTGCTTGTGTGTGTTTGAGTGTGTGTGTAGGTGTAAACATGTGTATGTGTGTGTATCTGCACGTGCTAATTTTACTTGGCAAAGTTTGACATAGATTTTGAGGTATTTCTTGCAAAAATTAATGTTTTATTCTACTTACATGACTTGAGTGACTTTTCAACTGAACCACATATACATACACACACAGACATATATATATATATATATATATATATATACACATATATACATATATATACATATATGTGTGTGTATATATATATATATATATATATATATATATATATATACACAAACATACATACATATGTATATATTGATAGTAAAGGTAAGATAACAAAAGAAAGAAAGAGACCTCAATATTATGTAAATAGACGAATTTGTCACATGTTTATTTATAGAGAAATAAATAATATGTGACAATTATTCGGTAGCTATGATAAAACTCTGAGTTTCGGATGTCGGGGCGGAAACCCATGCCGCCATCTCTTCAGTTATCTGGCCATCAAAAAATGCTATGAAAATGACCTTTAAACAAAGGGAAATTACTGTGTGATTGACCATTATTAAGACAATAGAGCTATTAGAATGACCGCTAAGTGAGGGGAGGGAATAAAGGTAAGAAAGCAATTTGTTATCCTATACCATACCACTATCTCTGTACTGCTAGGCACCACTCCCTCTCTGCTGTACTATTTCCAATCAGCCCCCCCCCCCCACCATTGTTATCATACCCCATTTATATTGTCATACCCCATTCATATTGTCATGCCCCATTCATATTGTCATATCCCATCCTCTATAAATATGGAGTGGTCAATATAAATTATAGTGACATATTTGCATGAGAACTTTCATAAGAAGGATGATAAATAAACAATAATAATAACACAACACTAGGAATTTGATATCAATTCTGTCAACCAATCATATCCCTTTCTCTGTGTGAGCCTTTTGTGATATTAGATATCTGATTAGAATGTCGAACAAAGGACTGTATGGCATTGGGCAATATATCCATATGTCCAGTCTCATATCTCAAGTCTCCAGCTATTTTCATAGCTTCCTATTGCTTTAAGTATTCTTCTTCTTCTTCTTGTTCCCTTGCTCTTAAACATGAGAGAGCAAGAAAGATGCTAAATCATGTGAAGTGTATCACAATAGCTTAAGACTTGATACTGGACAGAGCGATATGTTGTGGAATGTTATAGAATCCTTTGTAGGGGATCCTGATTAGATATTTGATAGGAAGAAAACCACTTGAAACTAAAGGACTACAGCTGGATGGAAGAATTAAAATTAAATTTCTGTTTGTTTAAGTTGTGTTAATTCATATTCCTTGCTATGAATAAGGCATTCTCATGCTAAAATATCAAACATTCTTTGTCTGGCTGTAACAATTTATATAAACTGTGTAATGTACCGTTTTCACTTTCTTATCATTCTATTTTATTATTTAACAGTACTTCAAACGTTATATTATTTCATATGTACATACATACCTAAATACATACACACACACTCATGTGTATAAATATATTTGACTAAAGGTGGTGCTCCAGCATGGCTACAATCAAACGACTGAAACAAGTAAAAGAATAATAGACAACAGCCTGATTGAACATAATATAATGGTGCTGTTGCTGTTAATACTGGTAGGACATGTTAGTTGTTGAGCATGATAAATCAGCTGATCTTATCAAATTTAAGCAAGAAATTAAATTACATAAGGATTTGGCAAACCTCTGCCAAATCTTCTTGAGCCCATGCTAATAAGGAAGGAAGCAAAATTATATTTTCAATACATAAAGCATTATCAAAAGAATGTATCATACTTCTTGCTGGCATTAAAATATTAATCTCAGACTCAGAGATTTCTAAGTAGTTTTTGACAAAATCTGGTGCAGTTTCAGAATTATGTTTTACTAACAGAAGGGTAATAATCTATAATATCAAACCATGTTATTGTTGTTTGTTATGCATTGTATTGAATCAGATTATGATAAAGGATCTGTAACTTAGTAGGAGGGGGGGGGGCTGAAACTCTTTCAGTCTTAAGTATCATATTAGCTAAAATGTTCTATTTTTATTATTACCGTACAATTTCAAAGTAAGGTGATTAAAATCAAAATAAGCAACAAGGATATCCAGAGGCAACGCAATACGATCATTTCATGCAACTCCATGTAATTGAACAATGCAATCATTACATCAATTTAAAATGCAGAGCAATCCTCAGCTGCACAAAGACAGAATTTAATTAAATTAAAACAGCTGGACACATTAGTATAATTATACATAAAATCTCCAAGAAGTTAAGGAGATAGACAAAGAACATGCTGCCTTCACTCCAGCATAGAAGCTACTAAGGTATCAAGAAGATATACATTGTTACAGACTCCTGTGCTGGTGGCAAGTAAAAAGCATCCACTACACTCTCGGAGTGGTTGGCGTTAGGAAGGGCATCCAGCTGTAGAAACATTTCCAGATTAGATTGGAGCCTGGTGCAGCTGCTGGCTTTCCAGACCTCATTCAAACTGTCCAACCTATGCCAGCTTGGAAAACAGACGATGATGATGATGAAATACATTATACAAACCAGCATCTCATGATATTTGTATATGCCCCTTAGTCTGTCCTGCAATGTTGGATATTAAAGTCTATGTTTGTATATGCTGGTTAAACTGTCTGCTAAGTTAAGTAGCTCATTATTTTGAAGAGACAGAAATAGCACTGCTAAATATAAATAAATATATTGCAGGAAAAGGGGGAAAAAAAAGACTTTTAATTTGAGATAGGATTGGTAGGTTCCATGTTGGGGAACTGCAATAAAACAATCACCCAGCAAACAACGGATACACATCTCAGATCCCAATTTGGGGATGGTTGACCCTTTTTATCTCAAACTGATTCTATTATTTTTTGTCTTATTTCAGTGTTTGGACGGTGGTCATACCGGAGCACTACCTTAAAGGCGTTAGTTGATTGTATTGACTCTAGTGCTTATTATTTCAAGATTGGCATCTCTGCCAGTGGCACGTAAAAAGCACCATTCGAGCATGGTCGATGCCAGTGCTGTCTGACTGGTCCTGTGCCAGTGGCACGTGAAAGGCACCATTCAAGCCTGATCGTTACCAGTGCCACGTGACTGGCTCCCATGCCAGTGGCACGTAAAAAGCACCATTTGAGCGTGGTCGATACCAGTGCCACTTGACTGGCCCCCATGCTAGTGGCATGTAAAAATCAGCCACTTTAAGTGTTAGGAAGGGCATCCAGCTGTAAAAACGTTTCTAGATCAGATTGGAGCTTGGTGCACCCTTCTGGCTTACCAGTCCTCAGTCAAACTGTCCAACCCATGCTAGCATGGAAAGTAGACGTTAAATGATGGTGATGATGATGATAAAGTATTATCTTTGACCATATATG
The DNA here is from genome assembly GCF_001194135.2 of Octopus bimaculoides. NCBI lineage: Eukaryota > Metazoa > Mollusca > Cephalopoda > Octopoda > Octopodidae > Octopus > Octopus bimaculoides. The sequence continues at coordinate 5,698,301 of NC_068989.1, forward strand.
TTTAAAAATTTAGATTTCATTTTGAGTTAATGTATCGTTTTTTTTCTTTTATTTATATAATATATTTACTTACATTATACTAAGAATTTTGGCATTATTTTTAAAATTTAGAGCTTATTTTCATACATTGTTTTAAACTGAGCCTTGCAACACACATGGCAACCTCACTAATGCTGGTGCCATGGAAAAAAAGCAGCCAGTACACACTGTAAAGTGGTTACTGTTAGGAAAAGAATCCAGCCAAAGAAACCATACCAAAGCTGACAATGGGGCTCAGCGCAGCCCTACAATTTGCTGAGTCCTGTCAAACCTCTCCAACCCATGCCAGCATGGAAAACAGATGTTAAATGATGAGAATGAGGAGGATGATGATGATGATGTTTTGAATAATGTCATTTTTAATCATATTTTTATAATTTAGTTATTGTATTTTAACACATAATATTTTGGTTACTGTCTTATTTATTATATATACATATATTTTATTTCTAATGGTTTAAATATTTATAACACATACAGCTGTTATGTTTAGTTATTATAATTTTAATTATTTAGATTCTCTTAATATTCAAATTATTTTCAGTCATTAGATTTTCCTAATATTCATATTATATTTAGATATATTACTTTTAAAATGTTGATAATATTTTTGTATTACAGTATATTAAAAATATATATTTCCTATTTAGTAATTTTAATATTTTATAAGTTTATTTCAAAGTGTTATTTTTAGTTTTCTATATTCTAAAAATTATATGTTACTGTTAGCTATTATATCATTTAAAAAAGAAATTAGAAATGATTTTTCAATAGAATATATTAAAAATTGTTGATCTAAATTTCAGTTATTAAACTTTGAAGTTTGTTGTTAACATGGCTTCATAAATAATTTTTAAATTAGATATTTTTCTTGATACATCATGACATAATTTTAGGTATGGTTTTAGATATGTTATTAAAAAATTTAGATGTCAATTATAACTAAATAATGTTTTATATTATCTATGTATTGTTTGTTGTTAGTGTTTTAATATCAGCATGTTAACATATTTTTATAACTGTAATGGATTTTATAACCAAAATGGATAGACGAATGGTGAGGTGGTTTGGTCACATGGAGAGGATGGATGAGGAGCAGATGATAAGGAAGGTGATGAAGGCAGAAATGGTAGGCAGTAGAACCAGAGGCAAATCTCTGTTTGTGTGGATGGATGTAGTGAGGAAAGCTTTGATGGTTAGTGTTGGAGTGAGAGAGGCAAGAGAGTTTATAAATGATAGGAAAGCAGGTGGCTGTGTGGTTAAGAAACTTGTTTCCAAAGCCTGTGGTGTGGGATTCAATCCCACTGCATGGCACCTTAGACAAGTACCTTGTACAAAAGCTTCAGGCCAAATAAAGTTTCTGAGTGATTTGGTAGATGGAAACTGAAAGAAGCTTGTCATGTGTGAGTGTGTGTACATGTATCTGTGTGTACTCTTGCCAAGATGTCACATGATGGTTGTAAATGGCTATCATCATCATACAAGGGGTCTTTTTCATTTCTATGCAAAACATATCTGGAAAGCCTTTTAACATAGCATTGACTAACCAAAGCTAACCTAGGGCTAAACACACATACAATGAACAGCAGAGATTTGGGTATATTCTTAAAACAAAAAGAAAAAAAAAAGAGCATGGATGCATGGTAAGAAGTTTACTTTCAAGCTACATGGGTTTGTGTTTAGTCCCACTGCATTGGCACTGCAAGAAGTGGCCTTTACTATAGCTCTGGGCTAACCGAAGCATAGTCAGTAGATTTGATAGATGGAAGCCCATCCTATATAAATATATATATATATATATATATATCATGCTAGCATGGAAAGCGGACGTTAAACGATGATGATGATGATGATATATTCACTTACTGTAAATAAAATAAGAGATAACGTGTGGCGTTCCATTAAATAATGAGTTTTAAAATACATAATATAATCAAGCAAATCGACCCCAGGACTTATTTTTTGTAAACGTAGTACTTATTCTATTGGTCTCTTTTGTCAAACTGCTAAGTTACGGGGACATAAACACATAAATATAAAAGTTGTC
>NC_068989.1:5701598-5704947 GCF_001194135.2 Octopus bimaculoides
GCATTCTTTTTGTTTGTAATTTTGGTTTTAATTATATATCTTATTACCATGATTAAACGAAGAATAAACAAATGCCTCAGATTTGCACTATCCCCCTATATCACCCCCTGCCCCCACCTCTCTCTCTCTCTCTCTTTCTCTTACCCCACCCCCCACTTTCTTTAATTTCTTTCATGTTTGTTTTGATATGCATTTTTTTTTACCTTCACAAAGATAAGGTAGAGCAGCTGCTCAAATTGTTTTTTTTTTTGTTTTGACATAGTTATTAGATGAGACTGAGAGACAGATTTCATTTATATATACACATACATACACACACACATATATATATATACACACATACACATACATATATATATATATATATATATATATACACACACACACATAGCCATATATATATATATACACACATACACATACATATATATATATATATATATACACACACACATAGCCATATACAAAAATATACATACACACACACATATATATATACATATGTATACACATACACATATATGCAAATATATATATATATATATACACACACACACACATATATATATATACACACACACACACACACATATATATATACATATATATGTATACACATACACATATATGCAAATATATATATATACATATATATATATATAAATGGCAGGTAGATAAATAGATGGAGCAGTTGAAGGATGGAGAGATATAATGTAATGGGATACCATCTCATGTGTTTTTGTTTCGTTATTGTAATTAAGAAGAAAGAGAGAGAGAGAGAGAGGGGGAGGAGGAGGGAGGGAAAGTGGTGGAATGTAATGGGTGAAGATTACTATTTCTTTCATATGATTACTAAAATTTAGGTAAGGGGGGTGGGTGGGGAGGGGAGAGGGCGAATGAGGAGGGATGAAAAGAGGCAGTAATATATATATATATATAGAGAGAGAGATATTGGTGATGGAAGTGTTGCAGGGTTGGGCAGGGGTTAATAAAGAAAATACCTTTTTATTGATGTGTTTACTGAAATTAAGCGCGTGTACACACCCACCCGCACCCACATGGATATCAGTAATCAGTACACACACACACACACACACACACAACACACTGTGACAAAGAAGCGAGGTTGTGAAACGCAGAGACAGTCTGCGAAGAGAGAATGAAACAGAGTTGCAGCTTACTGATTACATTCCCCAGTAAATCACAGGTACTCTAAATCTATAAGACTAAACACCACAGACAGCATTCTTCTGCTTCTGCCATCCACTGCCTCCCTAATAACCAATATGATGCTAAAAATTCACGGTCATGATCATCACCATTCAATGTTATGCTTTCCAGGCTGGCATGGGTTGGATGCTCTGACAGGATCCGAAGAACCAAAGTTCTTCACCAAGCGCTGACTGTCTGTTTTGGCATGGTTTCTATGACTTGATCCCCTTCCTAACGCCAATCACTTCACAGAGTGTCCTTAGTGCTTTTTAAGTGGCACCAACACTAGAGAGGTTTCCAAGTAACTTTCAAGGCAAGACCCCTCAATTGAGCAAGGGGGAAGTATTGAGGAAGGTGGTTTTATGCCAGGTGACGAGAGGTTAACCCTTCAGCATTTAAACCGGCCACATCCACACCAAATATTCTATCTGCTTTATGTTCAGATTACCAGATCAGGCCTCTCACACCTTCCCTACAATGTCTTTCTAAAAATAAACAACCACATCATCGAAATCTCAAAACTATGGGATAATGCATGAAGAATACAAAAGAATGTGAACATAGGTGCAAGAGTGGTTGAGTGGTAAGAAGCTTGCTTCCCAACACATGGTTCCAGGTTCAGTCCCACTGAGTGACACCTTGGGCAAGTGTCTTGTACTATAGCCTCAGGCTGACCAAAACCTTGTGAGTGGATTTGGTAGACGGAAACTGAAAGATGCTCGTTGTACATACACACACACACATATGTATATATCTATGTGTGTATGTGTGTCTGTTTGTCCCCACCCGTGATCACTTGACAGCCGATGCTGGTGTGTTTATGTCCCCGTAACTTTGCGGTTTGGCATAAGTTCTAGGCTTACAAAGAATAAGTCCCGGGTTGATTTCTTTGACTAAAACCTTTTAGGACGGTGCTCCAGCATGGCAGCAGTCAAATGACTGAAACAAGTAAAAGAATAAAAGAAAAAGAAAAAGCAAGAATTAGATTTGAAGGAATAACCCGAATTCTAAAGAGTCCAAGTATGTTTGAGGAACAGGAAAAAAGTTTTTTTGCAGTTGGGTAGACACAGGGGTACCCCAGTTGGAAAAGAAAGAAGACAGTGATGAAGAGGTGCCAGGGGGAATACAGGAAGGTGAATATGGGAGGAGTTGTACTGGTGGATAAATTAACTGTAGGAGTGTGAGGGGAGAGTGGTAAATGGATAGGGGGGTAGAGGAAAACCCAGTGAGTGGTAAACAAGAGTGAAGGTATTGTTAATTGTGAAAATGATGGGGATAGCAACTATGATGTCTGGCAATAATAGTACCCGGTTTGTGCATAGTGCTAGCAATTCTGAGGGGAAGTGGGGTTGATATTGTCAGCTCCAGCATTGGATTGGTACTTTAATTGATTCCCTATGGAAGAAAGAAAATTAGAATGTGAAGGCCCAGAAGAAATACCACAAGGTAGAGTATTAGTCTTCATTGAAGCATGTGTTTGGGAGAGAGAGAGAGAGAAAGAGAGAGAGAGTGTGTGTGTGTGTGCGGGCCCTAGTTAAACTTAAAATGAGGAGATTACTCTCAGATCTTTATGGGGTTACGACGCCTCTGTGCATGAAATACTACATACAAATGTATGAAGTGTGTGTGTGTGTGTGTGTGTGTGAGGGCCCTAGTTAAACTTAAAATGAGAAGGAGATACTACATGCAAATGTATGAAATATGTGTGTGTGTGTGTGTGTATGCGTGCGTGGTATGACAGCAATGAACAAAAATGAAAAGAAAAGAGACAACACAGGAGGGCCAAGCTTTAAAATGTGTTGAATTAGTTCAAGGCTTAAAAGAGGGAAGGGAAAAAGTCTTGATGTTTCAGACATTAGTCCTTCAGAAGGAGTATGAAAGAAGAAAAATGGTTAAAGAGAGAGAAAAGAAAGATCAAGTGAAGGATTTGGAAGCCAGGTGAGTATGCAGTTCTAAGAGAGAAAGAGGCAGGTGTGTGTGTATGTACAGGTGTGTATTAGTGCTTTTCATTCTCCTTCTTGAAAATTTGCTTCGCAATGAAAGCCGGTTAGAAATCTTTATTAAAATAAGCTACCAGTTTAGCATTCTGCCTTATTCTTCATTTCCCTATATATATATATATATATATATATATATA
>NC_068989.1:5705316-5705960 GCF_001194135.2 Octopus bimaculoides
ATATATATATATATATATATATATATATATATATATATATATATATAGATGCACACAGACAGTCATGCACGTATGTGCACACGTTCCTATTATCTCAACTAGTATTTGCAAAATAACATCATTACCCAAGTAGCGTCAACAGTCTGAGGGAACTAATAATAAACCAATAACGATGACAAGTAAACGACTTTAATACACAGATTCACTGTTATTGGAGAATTGTCTGAGCTGTAAGCCATGTCTCGGTGCATGTCTTGGTAATCCTTGTGCATACATCTCAGTAACGTTTATTCATTCTTTCTCTCTCTCTCTCTCTAGTCTTTGGCAGTTTATTCAGCAGTCCTTAGTGGTCACTTATGGTTTTAGTGTATTTGATGGTCAGCATGCATGTCAGATTCTTTCAAACTCTGTGTTCACGTGTACAAAAACACACACACACACACATACACACATGCATTATTTTGTTAAAATCTTCACAAACTATTACTCAGCGTTTCATGTGACTGTTTACCAGACAGCTGTCACAATACTGTTTATCAGTTTTAATAAAACAATACATTGCTCTACCTTTAGTCTTCTAATACTATTTTCCCCACCCTATTTTGCACCTATATGCTTACTTTTATGTGTATATGTATGTATAT
>NC_068989.1:5705970-5712892 GCF_001194135.2 Octopus bimaculoides
ATATATATATATATATATGTGTGTGTGTGTGTGTGTGTGTGTGTGTGTGTGTGTTTCTATACAAACACACACTTATATATTATTATTATTATTATTAAGGCAGTGATCTTGCAGAATTGCAAACACACTGGTTGAAATGCTTAGAGGTATTTTGTCCGTCTTCTGAGTTCAAATTCTGCCGAGGTTGACTTAGCCCTTCATCCTTCGATAAACTAAGTACCAGTGAAACACTGGGGTCGATGTAATTGACTAGTCCCTTCCCCCAAAATTTCAGGCCTTGTGCCTATAGTAGAAAAGATTATTACTATTATTATTATTAACAAGAATAGTACTGATAGTGACTTTGAAGTTTATTGGAGAGCCCAATGAAGGTTAAACAGATCGGAACTTTGCAGTCACTATCAATACAATTCTTGTTAAAGAATAATATTTATTATTTTATTATTCTTGTTTATTAAGGTGGCGAGCTGGCAGAATCGTTAGAATGCCGGGCAAAATGTTTAGCAGTATGTCTTCTGTCACTAAGTTCCGAGTTCAAATTCCGCCGAGGTCAACTTTGCCTTTCATCCTTTCAGGGTTGATAAACTAAGTACCAGTGAAGCGCTGAGGATCAATGTAAAAACTAGTCCCCCGCCACCACAATGGACACACACTGTAAAATGGTTAGCATTAGGAAGGGCATCCAACAACAGAAACCATACCAAATCTGACTGGAACCTTCTGCAGCTCTGGTTAAATTGTTCAACCCATGCCAGCATGGAAAACTGATATTGAATGATGATGATGATGATGGTGGTATTCGTTTATATGAACACACGCATACACATATAAATACACAATGGACGGACACACATGCATGAAAACACATACATATGTATGTACGTATATACCTAGATACACGCAAACACATGCGCATATATCTCTCGATAGTGTTTCCAATAACAACAGCAGCTCAGAGATAAGTGCTAACTGTGGAGGTGAGGACCACCAACAGCAGCTGTGACCTCCACAGAAGCGAGAGGAGAACGATAGGACTATAGAAGAGTTAATGAACTGCTGGTCGGTTGAAGTAGGGTGGAGTGGAGGATGGAAGCTGGTGGGGGGCGTGGGTGGGTAGTGAGAGAGAGGAATTCAGAGAACGGTGAGGAGTCAGTGACTGTTTAAGTGTGTATAGGTTTCAAGAAACTTTAGAATTTAGCTGAGTGGATGTCCCTTGTGGTGACGGTGGGGAAGTTGATGTAGACGATGATGATGATAATGATGACGATGGTGGTGGTGGTGGTGGTGATGATGATGAAGACAACAATGGTAGTGGTAGTGGTGGTGGCGATGATTATGATGATGATGAAGACAACAATGGTGGTGGTGGTAGTGGTGGTGATGATTATGATGATGATGATGAGGAGGATGATGATGATGATGAGGATGATGATGATGATGAGGATGATAGGGATGGTGATAATGGTAATGGTGGTGGTAGTGGTGGCAGTGATAATGATGATGGTGATGATGATATCAATAATGACAACAACGCTGATGATGATGATGGTGGAGGTGGTGACTGTAAAGTGGTGGTGGTAACAGCAGAGAAGGTGATCTTGAAACTGATAAGAAAATAGTAGTGGTGAAGGTGGCGAAGGTGGTAATGGTAGTCAAGATGGAGATAAGACTATTGGTGGTGGCGGTGGTGGTGGTGGTCTTAGCAGTGGCTAACTTATTACGAGGAGGAGGAGGAGGAGGGAAATGGTTTGTGATTTGGAGTAATGGAAGGATACGAAATAAAACGATATGGCAGATAGGTTCATCAATCTACCTGTAACACTTTATCACATGCACACATAATGATGATGATGATGATGATGATATATTGGTACTCCATCGGTTATGAAGATGAGGGTCCCAGTTGAATCGATCAACGTAACAGCCTCCTTGGAAATTAATATGCAAGTGGCTGAGTACTCCACAGACACGTGTACCCTTAGTGTAGTTCTCAGGGAGATTCAGTGTGACAAGGCTGGCCCTTTTGAATTATAGGTACAATTCATTTTTGCCAGCTGAGTGGACTGGAGCAATGTGAAATAAAGTGTCTTGCTCAAGGACACAATGCATCACCAGGAACTGAACTCACAACCTTATGATTGTGAGCCGAATGCCCTAACCACTAAGCCATGCACACACACACACAGATAGAATGTAAAGGAATAGGGACCTTATTAATTCATCATCATCATCATTTAATGTCCATTGTCCATGCTGGCATGGGTTGGACTGTTTGACCGGGCTGGCACACTGGAAGGCTGCACCATGCTCCGGTCTGATCTGGCATGGTTTTCTACAGCTGGATGCCCTTCCTAACGCCAACCACTCTGAGAGTGTAATGGGTGCTTTTACACGCCACTGGCACGGGTGCCATTTACATGAGTATAATGGGTGCTTGTATGTGCCACTGGCATGGGTGCCAATTTGCGTGACACCAGTATCTGCCATGACTGCGATTTTACTTGGCTTGATGAGTCTTCTTCTCAAGCACAACATAATGCCAAAAGGGAACCCAAAGCCACATGGTTGCAAAGCAATGCAAAGTGAGCTTTTAAACCACACAGTCGTGCAGTCATGCACACATTTTAGTTTCGTAATTGTTTTGCAAAAATTGTGATGTGAAATCATATGTTGAAAGAAATGTTGTATTTTAGGTGGGTCATATTGCCAATAAAAGACACATGCACTGATTCTATATCACTTCATGTTATCATTATTATTATTAGCCAACTGGTTAAGGCGGTGAGCTGGCAGAATCGTTAGCATGTCAGGTGAAATGCTAAGTGGTAATTCCTTGGTTTTCACATTCTGAGTTCAAATGCTGCCAGGGTCGACTTCGCCTTTCATCCTTCTGGGGTCGATAAATTAAGTACCAGTTATGCACTGGAGTCAATGTAATTGACTTAATCCCTTCCCCTAAATTTGAGGCCTTGTTCTTCCAGCAGAAAGGAGTATTAGTCAACTGGTTAACCTATTAACTAATTGATTCCTTGATTAATAGTTCAATCAATTAATCAATTTATTAGTTTGTCAAAGTCTGTTGTTATTTGCAGCTTCACCAATGATATATTCATGTTACTCTGTCCCAATGTCTATAAATTTTTATTGTTGTATTGAAACTCTGTGGTTATGTGCAAGTGAGTGATTGAGTGAGTTTGTGCATCTATGGTACACAGTACATTTTCGCACACACATACACACACACACATTTCCAGAAGCATAAACACCAAAGTTTGGAGACAAAACAGAATTGAGTAATGAGATAATGTCATTTTTGTGGTGATAAATGGTGACAAAAGAACCGTGACAATCTGATTAATAAGTTGCTTAATGAAAATGGTTTTCAAATTTTGGCACAAGGCCAGCAATTTTAGAAGGAGAGGATTAACAGGTACCAGTAATCCCAGTACGTTGAGTTGTACTTTATTTTATTGAACATGGAGGGATGAAAGATAAAGTAGACCCCGGTGAGAATTGAACTAAAAATTATTCATTCTACGAGGTGAGAGGACAGGAGCAATGTGAAATAAATTGATTTTCTCAAGAACACAATGTGTTGCCTGGTCCTGGAATTGAAACCACAATCTTACGATCATGATTCCAACACCTTAAACCAGTAAGCCATGCACCTCCACCATCTTGCCTGTGATCTGTCATGTATGCATACAAACATTGTATTTGTAGTGGAGTATAATTTCTTCCAACCTTCACCTCTCCTTTACATCTAATTCTTGTCTTACTATTCTGCTGTATTATACCTTACATATATGTATTATACAATTCGATCTTTGTTCAGAGAGAGATGCTCTTTAATTCTGACAGAAGCAATAAGTTTTGAAAGCCAGCGATTCTATGTTATACAACATTACAACTTGTAATTGTATATTTAGGTGTTTGATCTTGTTTAATTCTTTTTGTAGGACAGCCATACATCTCCATTCACAAATTTCTTCTATGGAGACTTTCACATAACTAATCATATTTTCATTTTCTGTTTGTAATGAGTTACTCTTATTGTAATAAGAAACCTATTATTTTCAACACTGTTAATTTAATAACCAAATGTTTTTTAACATTGGTGTTAAGAAATGAAAACAATACTTCAGAGCAATTACAAATCCTTTACGTGTTTGTTTTAGTTATGTGTTCTCTCTCTCTCTTGAGAACAAATGTTTAAGTGGCGATTTTTAAAAATCTCTTCTTATGTTTTTAATTATCCCTTTCAGACAATGGTTCTCAACTAGGGTCCATTTGGCTCTTGCGGGGTCCATATAAGATTTTCTTGTTAAAGTTTATGAGCAATATAAACTGGTGATATTTCTACAATATAAAGGTGATGAGCTGGCAAAATGCTTAGCAGTATTTCAATTGTCGCTATGTTCTTAGTTCAAATTCCGCCAAGGTTGACTTTGCCTTTCATCCTTTTGGGATCAATGAAATAAGTACCAGTTATACACTGGGTCAATATAATCGACTAGCCCCCATCCCCCAAAATTTTCAAGGCCTTGCGCCTAGAGTAGAAATAAATTTCTACAATACATAAAATATTTTAACAATTTTTTATATACAATTTCTAATGATAGTTAATTCTTACAATACAATTGGATTTTTTAAGGTCCATGTGAGTGAAATAGCATGGTTTTCTATGATTGGATGCCCTTCCTAACGCCAACCACTCCAAGAGTGTAATGGGTGTTTTGATGCAGATTCCCTGCTCAACTTTATCTGTCATGGTCAATGCGACGATCACGTGCTGCACACCTTCCTTCCAAGCATTGCTGTAAACAGCTGAAGTGAGCTAGAACGTTAAAACTTAGTGTGCATGCACAGCAAAGTTCAAGGTCAATCTTTGCCAAGTGGCATCACTCTGAGTACTTTATCTTTGTTACTATGGCAACAATCCATATACTTACTGATCAGACCTCATATATATATATATATATATATATAATGCATATGAGAGTGGGAGAGTGTCGAATGTTTCAGCCAATCAGTGGAGCGTGTTGATGTGATTCGTTGAAAACAAAACAGGATATTGTGTTCGCATGGTGATGAAGAACCAATATGCAAGAGCAATGAACTGGCAAAACACGGATCAAATGATGCTGAGGACAATGTTTTGAATTACTCGGAATAAAGTACTATAATCTCTCATCCCAAGTAACTGAATGTATTTACAGAACATTAGCATTTAAGTTGCAGCAGCAGAAAAAAAAAAAAGAAAACGAAAAACAGGGCAATGAACTCGTTAAATAATAATAATAATAATAATAATAATAATAATAATTAAAAAGGATGATAAACTTGTGAAATGATGATGATGGTAAGAAATTATAGATCTGAGGGGAGTGATACAAACAGTGTGTTGTCTGTAGCTTGTTTATAAGATGTAAATAAAGTAAACATGGAGGAATCGATGTGGGGAAAGGAAATAAGTGGAGGAAAGGTGAGAGAGGGAGAGGAGAGGAGAGAGAGAGAGAGAGAGAGAGAGAGAGAGAGAGAGAGAGAGAACAGAAAAACCTTGAATATCATGCACACATGTATTTAGAAAGAAAGGGGGGGGATCTACAGGAATAATAAAAAAATAAATGAAGCAAGCAAAAGAGAAATAAAGCTAGTGTATACAGGTACACACAGACACACACATGTATGTGTATATATAAATATAAAGAGGGGGAGAGAGAGAGGCGGGTATGATAGATAAATATAAAGGTAGATATGTAGACAGGTAGAGAGATAAAAAGGCAGATAGGAAGATAGGTAGGTGGGTAGATAGAAAGACAGATTGATAGATAAATATTGAGGCACAGGAGTGGCTGTGTGGTGAAAAGCTTACTTTCCAACCACACGTTTCCGGGTTCAGTCCCACTGCATGGCACATTGGGCAAGTGTCTTCTACTATAGCCTCAGGTTGACCAAAGTTTGAGAGTGGATCTGGTAGAGGGAAACAGAAAGAAGCCCATCATATATCTATATATATATACACACACATATACGTATGTATTTGTTGTCTGTGTTTGAAACCCCACCATCACTTCACAGCTTATGTTGGTGTGCTTATGTTCCCGTAACTTAGCAGTTCAGCAAAAGAGACGGATAAAATAAGTACAAGGCTTCCAAAGATTAAATCCTGGGGTAGATTAGTTCGACTAAAGGTGGTGCTCCAGCATGGCTGCAGTCAAATGACTGAAACAAGTAAAAGAAAAAAATGATTAAAAAATAGATATGTAGACAGGTAAATAGACAAACAAAAATAGACAGACAAAAAGAGATGGACGGACACACAGACAGATAGAGAGATCGATAGATAGATGGGCAGACAGACAGACGGATAGACAAATAGATAGATTGATAGATGCATGGATGGATGGATCGATTAATCGATCGACAGACAGATAGCTATATAGATAGATGGATGGATGGATGGACGGAAGGAAAGACAGACAGACAGACAGCTAGATAGATGGGCAAACAGACAGACAGAGATAGATAGAAAGATAGATAGACATACAGACAGATGGGCAGACAAACTGACAGACAGACAGATTAAAAATAGACAGACAGACAGACAGATGGATGGATGGATGGGTAGGGATGTTTAATGGCGATGCTGCAACAATCTCATCTATCAACAAAGTTTCATGTGACATCAATAAGCGCAACTGTATCCTTAGGCAAGATTCACAGTTCTGCTTAGATTTAATCAGATGTGGGTCATTTCCTCCATCTCCCATTCCTAAGAGAAATAAAAACAAGATAGGTTTGGATGGAGATTAGAAGAAGCTTGCAGTCATCTGTGTCGGCCTTGACCTCTCTGTTCCCCTCTCTCTCCACACACACACACACACACACATCATATCACATTTTTTTATCTTTGCATCAC
>NC_068989.1:5712902-5715721 GCF_001194135.2 Octopus bimaculoides
TATACTATCTATATCTCTTCACGCATCTTCGCATACATCTAAACCAATGCAACAAACACATTCATAAATACCTACGCACACACATACCACTACATAGATTCACATCCAACACACAGCAGTAAATAGCTACATACACACACACACACACACACACATCAGATATATCAATACCCAAGCCACATGTGTATTCACAATCGTCCGCCACCACCACCATCGCTGCCACTGCACCCGAGCACCTGTATGTGCAAACTTCCATAGGTATGTACATGCAGGCATGTCAATACCACATGCAAAATCATTGAAACGTGTTCCAACAGACACACATGCACACTCATTTGTACATACATGCACACACACACACACAAACACACTCATTCACGTGTACTAAAACATACTCAGGTACCTACAAACACACATACATAATCAGGTACACTTACCTACATGATGATGGTGATGATGAAAAGTATATATAATATATAGACTTATATATATGTATTTATGTATTTGTGTGTCAGTGTTAGTCCCCCACCATCACTTGACAACCGATGTTGGTTTGTTTACGTCCCCGTAACTCAGTGGTTTGGCAAAAGAGTCCGACAGAATAAGTACTAGGCTTACAAAGAATAAGTCCTGGGGGGGGGGGGGTCGATTTGTTCGACTAAAGGCGGCGCTCCAGCATGGCCGCAGCGAAACGACTGAAACAAGTAAAAGCAAAAGGAAATAAATTGATATATATACAATTGCTTACCAACTTTCCAATCTGCACACCTACCATTGTTTCAGTCAGTTAACGAATCTATTAACACACACAATACGTTATCAATTATTCAACCTACCCACCAACCTACATACCAACTAAACCACTGCTCTAAACAAACATGTACACGTATTATATATATATATATATATATATATATATATACATATCTGTGTATATATATCTGTGTATATATATATATATATATATATATATATATATACACACACATATATACACTGTGTGTATATAGACAGATATGCACACATATAATTCAATATATTTATGCACACAATCATTTATCAATTTATCACATTATAAATCTACCCACCTAGATATCGATATATCTACGTAGGTATTAATTAATTTATCTATCTATTGATATACAATTATTTATCAGCTTTGCAAAAATATACCTACCTACCTACCCACCTACTCGTCTACCGACCAGACCATATGTCATCAGTTAATTAAATGAGCCAATGAGAGAGCTCCTATGTGATTGACTCCTCAACCTGCTAAAAATAATAGTAAACCTTCCTCAAATCACACCCTATCTTCCTAAAAATGGAAAGGTGCAAGAGACTACACAGTTAGAAATATACAAAAATATATATATGGATAGTCATGGTTGGCGTGTCTTCTCATTATAGGTCTGCTTAATTAGGCTGACCTAGATTTAAATAACAGCTTTAATCTAATATTCAATCTATTTACCTATTGATTAATTTTATTACTTTTATTTTCTATTTATTTTGTTTCTTCACTTATCTTTTACGTTTTACTTGTTTCACTCATTGGACTGTGGTCATGCTGGGGCACAGCCTTGAAGTGCTTATGTGAACATATCAGCCCTAGTGCTTATTCGTTTTTTTCTTTATTTGATATTTATTCTTTTGATCTTTTAACTGAACTGCCAAGTTAAAAAGATGTAAACAAACCAACACCAACTGTCTAGGTGGTGATGGGAAACAAGCACAAACAGACACACATTCATTGATCTATTTATCACTATAATTCTGCCTGCCTACCTATCTACCTACATACCTATGCACCAGGCTTCCACACAGTTTCTGTCCACCAAATCCTCTCACAAGGCATTCATTAGCCTGAGGCTGTAGTAAAAGACATTTGCCAAGAGTGCCCAGCCATGGAATTGAACCCCCACACCACAGAGTTACAAAGCGAGTTTGAATACTTTTAGTTTCCGCCTGACACTCTATCTTATCAGTTTCTAGACCTGGGCCCTTCGAGAAAAACGAAAGCAGATTGGACATGGGTATGATTGGAACTCAAGACATGAAGCAATCTAAGGAAACCAAAGCTAAATATTGGGCCATCCATCTAACCCCTACCTTTCTATTTATTGATGATTTAGATTATTTACATTATTTACATTCGATGGATATTTGTCCTCATCTTGTTTGTTGTTAACACAACGGTTCGACTAATAAACCCTCCACCCTTCATCAGGTGTTTTGGGGAAATTTCGAGCTTGGGTTCGAAATTTCCCCAAGACACCTGATGAACACGTTTCAGCTGATATACCCTCAAGTGAGGATTAAGAATCATTCTAACTGTTTTAGTTTGTTTTTTTTAACTTTTAACAGTTCACACTTCAGAACATTTCTGCATTTAAATCATTAGTAGATTGAAGACAACATAAATGCAAATATTTAAACGTTTTTCTTTTTTTCTTTTTACATTCCACATACAATTTCAACACTTCTGTTTTTGCATTATTAATATTTTTCATGATGTGAAAGAGATAATTTCACATTATCTCTTCTACATCATATATTGTTATACACATACACACATATGCATACACACTCACACACATCACATAACATTCAGCTTTATATGCTACAAACAACTCTGTTTACTAGATTCTAAATTTTTCAATTTCCAAATCTTTTACACCTTAAAACATTTCTATATCTATTTTCAACTTTACTATTTAAATTTCTGTTATACACATATATATATACACACAGACACACATATATATGTACATACATATGCATATATATATATATATATATATATATATATATATATA
>NC_068989.1:5716003-5720257 GCF_001194135.2 Octopus bimaculoides
TGGGTTATTGAACTTAATAGATGATGATGATGATGGTGATGGTGCTGATGATGACGATGACGGTAGTGATGGGGATGGTGATGATGATGACTATTTTCGTTGTTATTGTGCTTTCATGTGAGTTCTCTGCTAAACTACAAGATCGCTTTCATGTTCCCGAGGTGTGCACAAGAATTGTCTCCTGAGGAAAGAGGAAAGTCAGTTTTGAGTAACGTCTAATGTTCTTCCATATTGCTGTGTTATTCTCGTTTGTTGAGAAGGTTTGTAAAGGATTCGAAGACGATTGTGCAGAATATGTGCTCTGTGGGTTTGTGCTAGCGTACTGGGAGGTGACTGTGTAGAAGGTGCGGAGTGCTGTTTGTGCTTTGCAATTGAATAGAGAGGTGATTGTATAGAATGTGAATTGTGCGAAGCATGGAGGAATATTAAGAGGCTTTTGTATGGAATATGTTCTGTATGATATGCGTCACAGTGCTGGAATGGGAATGTGTAGAATACCGTATTCTCTGGCATATAAGTCAATGTAATATAAAGCATAAACATGTAGTGCAAATGTTCAATCATTGTCACAATCTTTCCAAATCATGCTGCATTTTACAAGGAATTTTTGGTCCTTCGAAGTTATGTTGGGATTTTGTGGAGGGTCAAAATTGGTGACAAAAACAGAACAGTGGAAACAAACAGGAAGGGCTGCTAAGCTTAAACAAGGTTGTGGTGGCGAACGCAAAGAAACAAGCTTGGACAGGAGACAGACAAGAATATGTCTTCTTTGTCCAGCTGCAACAAGGAGAAAGAATGAAACACAAGTTAGGAGAAGAAAGAAAAATGGCCGATGGTCAGGTGGGAGCCACGTGAGCAAAGGAGGAAGAGTGGGAGAGAGAGAGTGACAGACAGGGAACTAGTTGTATGCTGTCAACTTAATGTGACAGTCCCCTGAAGGGAATAATACTACTGTTGGTTAGACCTAGGAAGCTGCACCGCTTCCTGTCGGCCTTGACACATTTCCTGTGTCCTTATGTTTACAAGGGGGAGACAAGCACCTCCACCCAGCTAAGCCTGCATCCAGAGACATGTTTCTGAGTCTTTGCTTGTCATCAGTCTGGAGTAGCATGACCTGCTAGTCGAAGATGCCTGTCAAGCTCTTGTAAACATATAATAATTCTAGTGAAATACATTCAAAATTATTTCTAAACAGAGAGGAAGGGGAGAGGAAAAAATTTGGAGATAGGATAAGAGAGAAAAAAAGAGAGTGAGAAGGGGAGGTAAAAGTATAAGAGAAAGGGAGAAAACGAAAGAGTAAGAGGATAGAATAGTGGGAGAAGAGAAGGTAAAAGAATAAGAGAAAAGAAGAGACATACACATACATATACACACACGCACATGCACACACACACACACACACACACACACATCTTAATGTCCTGAAAGGATAAAAATATGGAGCATTTCCAATACAGCATTCAACCTAAGCTTGAGGCTGTGTACCTATCTACACTTTTGAATTGCAGTCTTGAGAAAGCTCGAAATTCCTCTGGTGTAACAAAATCCAGGTATGCATACTTAAATACTTCATGTGTCACACACCTGACAAAGCAGAGCACCTCGTTAATCAAACTAGTTGGCCAAAATTCTGGATGCAAACAGCTATTTACTTCTGTGTAACATTTTATTTGATTCTCTTACCATATGAAAGTGTGTATATATATATATATATATATATATTCATTTATTCTTTTACTTGTTTCAGTCATTTTACTGTGGCCATGCAGGAGCACCACCTTTTAGTCAAGCAAATCAACACCAGGACTTATTCTTTGTAAGCCTAGTACTTATTCTATCAGTCTCTTTTTGTCGAACTGCTAAGCTATGGGGACGTGGGGACAAACACAGACACACAAGCATACACACACATATACATATATACGATGGGCTTCCTTCAGTTTCCGTCTACTAAATCCACTCACAAGGCTTTGGCCGGCCCGAGGCTATAGAAGACACTTGCTCAAGGTTCCATGCAGTGGGACTGAACCCGGAACCATGTGGTTGGTAAGCAAGCTAATTACCACACAGCCACTCCTGTGCCTATATATATATATGTACATGTATGTATGTATGTATATATAGGCACAGGCATGGCTGTGTTATAAGAAGCTTGCTTTCCAATCACATGGTTCTGGGTTCAGTCCCACTGCATGGCACCTTGGGCAAGTGTCTTCTACTATAGCATCGGGCTGACGAAAGCCTTGTGTGTAGATTTGATATACAGAAAATGTAAGAAGCCCATCACATGTATATATATATATGTGTGTGTGTGTGTGTGTGTGTGTGTTTGTGTTTGTCCCCCCAACATTGCTTGACAACCGATGTTGGTGTGTTTATGTCCCCATAACTTAACAGCTTGGGTGTGTCTTTGTATCTGTGTTTGTCCCTCACCATTGCTTGACAACAGGTGCTGTTGTGTTTACGTCCCTTCAACTTAGAGGTTTGGCAAAAGCGACCGACAGAACAAGTACCAAGCTTAAAACATAAAAAAAACAAAAGAACTGGTACCGATTCATTCGACTCAGAATTTGTCAAGATGGTGTTCCATCATGGCCACAGTCAAATGATTGAAAGACGACAAAAGATAAAGGATAAAGCATAAAAGATACCAAACTGATGTTTACAAATCAATGAGAATCTGAAGAAGGAGACAGTTTCACATGGACTGAGATTAAAAGAACTAACGATCCACACTAACTCCCAATCAATTATTTTTTTCCTTATCGCTTTTCTAAGCATTGTGAATATTGCATGGCTAAGTCCAGATGCAGGCTATTGCAGCTGAAATTGGAATCTCAGCATTATCATAGTTTCTCTGATGCTTTCTCATGCTGCTTCTCTCTTATCACAAATTGTTCTATCTCGGTGGGAGCCATTTCAAAACTACACGTTGCACATGTCTTTTCGGTAATTTCAAACAGAGCTTACAATAACTTTCTACACAATAAATGTGAATGTGAGGAGGTAAGAAATGGCGGTTGTTTATTCCTCGTCATCAGTGCTGCCATACTGGTGGTACCACTACTGCTACCACCAAGACTGTTTATGAATTCATGAGGTGGGTTTTTCTTCGGTTCTTATACACTTGCATGTGTTTGATTTATTCTCCCCATCACATGACTCCGATCTCTGCAGGAACTGAGTGGTCAGTTGTGTTGCCATGCAACAGAGGAGATGAGAATTTGATTCTGCAACAAAACACCTAAATGAACATAGCCATGTAGCCATGTAACTTCAATTTCCTTATACATGAACACACATGCCAGGTGTGCGCAAATGCATGCCTCCATGAATGTCTGTGTTTGTATGTGCGTGTTTGTATATATATGTATGTATGTGTCTGTATGTCTGTGTATACACACACACATACACACAGAGGCATATATGAAATATTTAAAAGGATTTATTCAAATAATGATTGTACACATTTCAATAATAGACTTATTATACATTCATACAATAAACAGCCATGATTTCTTCAGGAATTGAAATTTAAACAAATGTTAGAAAGGAATAAAAAAAATTTTTTTAGAAACTATGGTATTTGATATTACACATCGAAGAAATTTATACCATACAGTTGACACAAAAAACAAAATGAAAAGCTATGATATAAAACAGAAAACAAATACGCCAAAACAAAATATGAAAGAGTGAAAGACAAAATATGTATGATATATATATATATAAGTAATTCACATAATTTCCATATTGAATTTCTAAGTTATAGTAAATTGTCTTAAAACATTTTGATAAATCTTTCCATTGAAATTTATACTATACACACACACACACACACATATATATATGTGCATACATACATATATATGTATACACACACACACATATCACATCTACATGTCGGTGTGTGCATGTTTGTGTACATACATACCCATTTTCATTTTCAATAAGACCTTGTTAATTAAATAAATGATATAAGAAAACTAATGATTTCTCTGATGGCAACACAAAGACCCATCAATCACATGCTTAATTAGCACCTCACTAATTGCACTACACGGTGTCTACTGCTTTTTGCTGGCAAACTAAACCCACCTTAATATGTTATATAGCAACATGGTTCCAGGTTCAGTCCCACTGCGTGGCACCTTGGGCAAGTGTCTTCTACTATAGCCTGGGGCTGACCAAAGCCTTGTGAGTGGATTTGGTAGACAGAAACTGAAAGAAGCCCATCGTATATATGTATGTATA
>NC_068989.1:5720746-5733918 GCF_001194135.2 Octopus bimaculoides
CGACGCTCTTCCGATCTGACTGGGAAACTAACTTCTTACCACACACCCATGCCTGTGCCTGTTATTACCATGCAGCTATACCTGTGTCTATAATACAATGAATTAAACAATCAACAGGTAAAATTTGAATATAAATGACATAATTGTATAATTGGGGTTAATTATTGTTATAAACATAAGCATTCTTTCATTCAGTCATATATATATACATATTTATATGATTGTGGCTATTTGCACATATTTATTTGCACACACAAACACACACACATAATTATCAATTAACAGCTATAATTTTAATTCAAATAATGGAAGGCATTATAAGCACTCATTTAACACAGAAAAAAATATCTAATTTACATAATTATGGATAATTCTTCACATGCGCACACTCACCCACCTATGCATAGGTATGTATGTATGTATGTATGTATGTATGTATGTATTCTTTTGTTCATTTTGATATATGCATGTTTATGCAGATATTTGCAAATATATATTTGTTCACAAACACACTGAAACACATGCTCTTACACACACACACTTTCAAATATATGATTATGAATTAACAGCTAAAATCTTAATAGAAATAATAATAATTACTATGCATATTTTATTTGACACAAGAAAGGTACAATACACAGAAAATAAGCAAATACAGAAGCCTGACCGGTCACTATCAGTTTGAGCCGGTCACAGTTGTGACCTCAAGTGTTTTCAGACCCCGTTGTCAAGATAACTATGGCCTGTCTGAGAATTGGGCAACATGAGATGTGTTGATTACTGCAGTGAGTACCACTGGTCATTCTCTATAGTAACACTACTGCAATCATGTGCATGAGATGCATCTAAAAAGCCGTAGCTTGCTTACCAACCACATGGTTCTGGAACCGGTCCCACTGTGTGGCACTTTGGGCAAGTGTCTTCTACTATAGCCTCAGGCTGACCAAAGCCTTTTGAGTGGATTTGGTAGACGGAAACTGAAAGAAGCCCATCGTATGTATATATATGTATGTCTGTGTGTGTTTGTCCCCCCCCCCCCCAACATCGCTTGACAACCGATGCTGGTGTGTTTACATCCCTGTAACTTAGCGGTTCGGCAATAAGTCCTGGGGTTGATTTGCTCGACTAAAGGTGATGATCCAGCATGGCCACAGTCAAATGAGTAAAACAAGTAAAGGAGTAACCTGATACCCTCCCCCCCCACCTGCCATCTTACCCTGCTTAATTCCCCCCTTTTTCCTTTGTTTCCTTGGTGAAGTAATTACGGGGGTTATTTTCTTGATAATTTGATCTTTCTAACTTTTAATGCTTTTTTTCTTTCTTTTCTTCTTATAAAAATATGTTCTTTATAAAAACAAAGTCTAATATAGCAGACAGAAAAAGGAAAGGGTCGTATGGTTAGGGCTCACTGTTGCCCAACAGAAATACAGGTTTGTTGTTTGGGTAACAACTTTATTTTGCAACCAGGTAGTTTGGGTTCAATTTCATTGTACAGTACCTTAGGTAAATGTTTTCTATGGTAGACTTGGGCTAATCAATGCCTTGTGAGTAGAATTGTTAGATGGAAACTACATCGAAGCCGAGGCATGACAGAAAAAGCAAGAATTCAAAAAAACCTGCCTGAGATACCTTTTTGTCCAACTCATGCTAGCATGGAAAAACGCAAGATAAATGACTGAATGGAATGTGTGTGTGTGTGTGTGTGTATCACCATCATCATCATCATCATCATCATCATTATATTCATTATTATCATCATCATCATCATCACCACTATCATCATTGTTGTTTTAATGACAGCTTTTCCATGCTTGCATGGTTTGGGCACAATCTGTCAAGGCAGATTTTCTATGGCTGGATGGTCTTCCTGTTGCCAACCCTCACCTGTTTCCAAGCAAGGAAATCATTTCCCCATGGCCAGGCATGTCTCAGAAAATTGGAAATGAATGAAATTTATTTCCAACAATCATGCAATGGTGAGACAAGGTGACAAACACACACAGACACACATACATACACACAAACACACATACACACGCACAAACACAGATACACATACAAACACATGCATACACAGAAACAAACAAACATTTACACACACAGACACATGCATACACACAAACACAAACGCACACAAAAACACATACTTACACACACAAATGCATGCACACAAACACACACTTACGCACATACACTTATACACACGCACACACAAAAACACACACAAACACACACAAACACACACAATAACACATACATACAAACACTCACACAAACACACACACACATAAAAACACATACACATATGTAAACACATACACACAGACACATGCACACACACAACAGGGATTCTTTCAGTTTCTGTCTACCAAGCCTGCTCGCAAGGATTTAGTTGGCCGAGGGCTGTTGTAGAAGACACTCACCCAAAGTGCCACACAGTGGCACTGAACCCCGAACTGTTTTAGTTGGGAAGGAAAATTCCTAACCACACAGCCCCCCTGCACACACACCCATACTCACACACATGCACATACTTTCGCATAGATTATAAAGCAGAATGTCTCTCCAATTAAGGCCATAGAATTATGCGTTGCATTATGCATGTGTGGGTGTAAGCACGTGTGTGTATGTGTGAATGTGTAGATAGTGAATAATTGTGTATGCTTGTTTGTGTGTTAACATGTGTGTGTATATGTTCTCGGGTTTCAAATTTTGCATTTATCTACAAAATGCATCTAATTATTTTAATGAATGCACACACAAACACACACACACATGCAAACACATGTACAGGTGTGAACATCCATAGGCTCTGAAATACCTACATGCTGACGTCTATATAAGTGTGTGTATGTGTGTGTTTGCATGTGTGTATACAATATCACTCAACCATGTGTAAACATGCA
Organism: Octopus bimaculoides; assembly: GCF_001194135.2. Taxonomy (NCBI): domain Eukaryota; kingdom Metazoa; phylum Mollusca; class Cephalopoda; order Octopoda; family Octopodidae; genus Octopus; species Octopus bimaculoides. Next base: position 5,723,653 of record NC_068989.1, read on the forward strand.
GCCTGTATGGTGTTTATACACCTACGTACATAGATTACATACAATATAACAGAGACAAACACAGCCTAAATAAAACGTACACATATACACACACATGTTAACACTGCATTGTCAATATTCATATGCAGACAGGATGATATACCTTCATACAGGCATACATATATACATACATACATACATACATACATACATACATATGGGGCGCATGGCCCAGTGGTTGGAGTGTTGGACTCACGGTGGGTATGGATGGAAAGTGTGGAGTGGGGGGGGTGAATTTGAAGGAACGAGAGAGATGAAACTAATGAGAATCCTGAAAAGGACATATAAGGAAGGAAAGGTGTAGAAGGGAGAGAGAGAGAGAGAGAGAGAGAGAGAGAGAGAGAGAAAGAAAGAGAGAGAAGAGAGAATGTTGAAGTGATGAAGTTGTAGGGTGATGAAAGTGATATGCATATAAAGACATCTAGTTTGCCGAAATGATGCCAAAGCAGGCACTGGGGCATGATGCTGTCGTCCTTGGACTCATCAAATCTCTGTCAAACTGTCCATCTCATGCCAGCATGGCCCTTAAATGATGATTGATGATGATATGTATGTGTGTGTGTGTGTGTGTGTAAATCTGTATCAACAACATCACTAATGTTTTGTTTGTCCTTTTAACATCAATTGCCATAATGAGATTTTGGGAGCATTTCTGATGGGGTTCCAGGCACATTGTATACATTAAACTTTTTGACATTGTTGGCTTGGAAAGGTACACATATTAGAGAATTTGTTCTCTTATAAGTGTATAAAAGTGTTATTTTTTATACACCTTATAATTCCCAGGTAGTATCTAAATTTCTGTTGGTACTGTCGACACGATTACAGTGAATAATTCTGCTAGTTGTCGAAACCACAATGATTTCTGATAGAGCAGCTGATGATGAGATGTCTACGTCTGTTTATGTTATGCTTGTTGCTGTTGTCACATGTATGTAGCTGTATATATGTTCCCCTCTTTTGTTTCATTTTGTGTGTGATGTTCTTCAACACACTGATTGTATTACCATTTGTAATCCAAGAGGTTTAAGCATCTTCTATTGTCTGATATGGAACTTGGTCTGATTTTATTGTTTCTCTTGTTGATTCTTTATATCTATAGGCTTATGAAGGTTTTATATTTAATTGGATTGAGATGGAAGTTTTAATTGCTTAAATCAGGATATTAGTAGTATTAAAATTATTGAGTTAGATATTAGCTAGTCATTACGTTATGGTGGACTTGTGACAAACACACACACACACACAGATACATACAGAAACATGCATATGTATACAAATGAGTATATGACGAATATGTGTACATATATGTATATAACATTGGTTTACTAATGTAGTGTGGATGTGCAATGGCCCAGTGATTAGGGCAGCAGACTTGCAGTTGTGGGATCGCGGTTTCGATTCCAAGACTGGGTGTTGTGAGTGTTTATTGAGCAAAAACACCTAAAGCTCCACGAGGCTCCGTCAGGGGGGTGGGGGTGGGGTGGCGAACCCTGCTGTACTCTTTCACCATAACTTTCTCTCACTCTTTCTTCCTGTTTCTGTTGTACCTGTAATTCAAAGGGGGCCAGCCTTGTCACACTCTGTGTCATGCTGAATCTCCCTGAGAACTATGTCAAGGGTACACATGTCTGTGGAGTGCTCAGCCACTTGAACATTAATTTCACAAGCAGGCTGTTCTGTTGATCAGATCAAATGGAACCCTCGTCATCTTAGTTTAATTACCTAAGATGCACATATACACACGTCTCATGTTACCTGTCACACACACACACACAAACATGCATGCACGCACTCACCCCCCCACCACCATACACACATTCAACCTGCACACACATACACATATTGTTTCACATAACCTATCACACAAACACACACATGCGTGTACATGTACACGTACAGATACTGTCTCATATAACCTATCATACATATATACACACACATACACACATAAACAAACCTGCACATACACACACACACACACACACACACACACGAATACAAACATGCATGCATAGTAACTGGTGTTGTTTAGGGACTCATTTCAACCACCCTTCTTCACCTATAATCACACACACACTCATACACACACATACTCAAACACAAACACACACATACTCATACACACACACACAAACAGCTGCTGGCTGTTGTTGGTGTTCAGAGACTTGATACCCCGACCCGCATCCTTACATGTACACAGCCTCTCATATAACCTGACATTTAACCCTTTCGTTCAAATCCCTATTGACACACACTGCTTTCATTTCAATTAATTTTGAAAATATTGAAGAATTTAGTAAAATATCTTTTGTCAATATTAAGCTGGTATTTGGAACATAAATTCATAGGAGAATTTAATGGAAGGATTCTGATTTGGATCATTTTAAAACAGGAAGCTTGTGTCATAAAACCATTGACAGTCTCAGGTGGCTTGGTATCAAAAAGGTTAAACAGGTGCACACACACACACACACACGTACATATACAATCACGCACACACATAATTAGTTGTTGAGCTGGCAGAATCGTTAGCATGCAGGACAAAATGCTGCTAAGCTCAAGACCACAACAATGCAATTGTGAGCAGAACACCCTAACCACCGAGCCACATGCTTTCACATAATCAAAAGCATTCCAAGCATGGCCACTGGAATATTTTTATATATCAAGGACATTACATAGTTCAATGTGTCCTTTTTTTTTTTTTTTAAGGTAGTAATGTGTGATTTGAAGAATATTTGGCAGCTATATCTAGCAGACTGAGTAACCATGTCGTGGGTCTGTCACTCGTTCTTTAATTGTTTTTGTCATTTGGTATGTCACTGCTATGTCTAGCAAAATAAGAGACTGCACAGAGCTCCCGCTCTGGCTCTAGAATGGTGTGTGTAACACAATACTTTTCTTGTGAATGATGATGATGGTGATGGATGGTGGTGGTGGTGGTGGTGGAGGTGATGGATGGTGGGTGGTGGGTGGTGGTGATGGATGGTGGGTGGTGGTGGAGGTGATAGTGATAATGACGGCTGTGGGGAGAGGAGATAGGGATCAGCGTAATATTACTTATGGTTACAATGATGATGATGATGATGGTAGGGGTGGAGATGGTGGTGAAAGTGGCATGGTGATATAAGAGATATAAGGATCGTGTTCACATTGATTACAATGGCGATGATGATGATGATGAGGATGATGGTGGTGGTGGTGGTGGTGGTGGTGGTGGTGGCGGTGGTGGAGGCTACGGTTGTGGTGGTGCTGATAGTGCCTATTGGGGGTGAGAAGAGATAAGGATCAAAGTATCAATTACAATGGTAGTAGCGGTGGTGTGGTGGTGGTGAGAGGGAGACAATAATGTTGAAGTTGATGATGGTAGTGATTGCTGATGATGATGACATTGATGTTGGTGATGATGGTGGTAGTGCCGGTGGCAGTGGTAGTGGCGGTGGCAGTGGTGGTGGCAGTGGTGGTGGTAATAATTAGTATGGGAAGAGATAAGGATCATAATATTGATTACATCAATGGTGGTGGTGGTGGTGGCAACATTATTTGCCGATTGATGGTGATGGTTAAGATTAGAACAGATAAAGGATCATGGTATTAATTTTAATGATGGCGGTGTGATGATGATGATGATGATGATGAAATGGCATTGATGACAAGAGTACTTGAGAATTAGTGATAATGATGATGATGGTGATGATGGGGAGAGTGGTGGTGGTGGTGGCTGGAGTGAGAAAATATAAGGATAAAGATCAAGAAACTGATTCCAATGATGATAACAATAATGATGAGAATTGATGAGGAGGAGGAGGATGGTGATGATGGTGATGATGATGATGAGAATGATGATGGTGGTGGTGGTGGTGGTGATGAGGAGGAGGAGGCAGCACCTTGGACAAGTGTCTTCTGCTATAGCCCCAGGAAAACTACTGCCTTGTGATTGAATTTGACTGATGGAAACTGTGAAGAAGCCCGTTACATATATGTGCGAAGCCTGTCATATGTATGTGTGTGTGTGTGTATCCTTGTTTTGCTGTGTTCTCCCCATCACTGCTTGACAATCAGTCTTGGTTTACTCTTTAATCTGTTTCAGTCATTTGACTGTGGCCATGCTGGAGTACTGCCTTTAGTCGAACAAACTGACCCCAGGACTTATTCTTTGTAAGCCTAGTACTTATTTTATCGGTCTCTTTTGCTGAACCGCTGAGTTACAGGGACATAAACACACCAACATCGGTTGTGAAGTGATGGTGGGGGGACAAACACAGACACGCAAACATATACACAAACACACTAATGATTCTGCCAGCTCACAGCCTTTGGTAATAGTCCTTTCTATTATAGGCACAAGGACTGAAATTTTGCAGGAGGGGACCAGTCGATTTGATCGACTCTAGTACGCAACTGGTACTTAATTTCTTGATCTCGAAAGGATGAAAGGCAAAGTCGACCTCGGCAGAATTTGGACTAAAAATATAACGGCAGACGAAACACTGCTAAGCATTTTGCCCGACATGCTAACGTTTCTTTTCTACTCTAGGGACAAGGCCTGAAATTTGGGGGAGGAGGCCAGTCGATTAGATTGACGCCAGTACGCAACTGGTACTTTCATCCTTGAAGGGATGAAAGGCAAAGTCGACCTCGGCGGAATTTGAACTCAGAACTTAAAGACAGTCAAGCCCAGCATGCTAACGGTTCTGCTGGATTACTGCTGACAATGACGATGACGATGATGATGTCAATGCTCATAGTGATGATGGTAACTGTGATAATGTGCGCATCTATTTGCAAATGAGTGAATGTATATGAGTCTACATGTGTGTGTGTGTGTGTATACGTTTAGGTATGAGCACATGTGCATGCATTTATGCATTAATGTATAAGTAGACATACAAATATACATATATATGTGTGTGTGTGTGTGTGTGTGTGCGTGTGTGTATGTGTACATATATGTATAGACATATATACATGTGTGTGTGTGTATAAACATATATATATATATATATATACATATATATACACATATATATACATAAATGTACATATATACGTATATATATATATTGATGTGAGTAGGAATTAACAAGTATGTACTGTCAGCCCTTTTATCTGCCACTAAATTCTTAGCTGTTCATTGTTAACTTGAAATTTTCTTTGATCTAAGATGATTTAGGTGTTGAATTTCTTCTTTTCCCCAGACATCTTGACTCTGCTTACAACCAGTTTCCCCTCTCCACCTTTCTTTATCTCATCAATAAAATAAGATAAAAAAATAATAAACCTCCTATTCTTGACTACTAAATAAAGTGTTGAGCAATTATGGTATGCAAATCTGTCAATCCATTTCTTTGAAGCTACTGGATCTGTTGTGTATACAATGAAATTGGCTACTTACTTTGGATTGGTCAAGTGATGTAGACGCCGCTGAGGAGAACACAATAAGGTTCGACAACCAATAAAGGCTGGTCATACCAAATACCCTGTTTTATTCTGCTCTTGGATTTACCTGTCTATCAAAATACTGCTGATGCTGATGCATTGTAAAAATGCATCCAGTATACTATCTATCTATCTATCTATCTATCTATCTATCTATCTATCTATCTATCTATCTATCTATCTATCTATCTATCTATCTATCTATCAAAGACACACACATACATATATGTGTGTGTGTGTGTATTTGTTTACTTATATGTATGCATGCAGGTGAGTGTTTTTATTTGTTTTTGTTTTGTAAGAGTGACATTAGGAAGGACATCTAACAGCAGAGACCATGCCAAAGCAGACAATGGATCTCAGTACAGTCCTCTGGTTTGTTAGTACCTGTCGAACCATCCGATCCATGCCAGCATGGAAAACAGACTTAATGACGATGATAATGATGATGTGAATATGAGTTTACTTGAATGAATTACATACCAGTTTGAGAGAGTATATGTGTCTATGTATGGTTCAAGAGCCTGAATTCCTATGAATCTATGCATTAATTAGTATCTCGCTGTCTGTATGCCTGTGCGTATGTGCATGCATATATATGCACACATACAAATGTATTTGTATAGGTGCATTCATGTATTTGTATATGCATATACATACACATGTTGTGTGGATGTATCTGCATAAACACTTCCATATTTGAATGTATTTACTTGTGTGTATGCATATATGTGTGGTACAAGAGTCTGTGTGTGTGTGTGTGTGTGTGTGTGTGTGTGTATATATACCAAAAACAGACAGTGGTGCTTGGCACAGTCTTCTGGCTTGCCAGCTCCTGTGGAACTGTCCAACCCATGCCAGCATGGAAAACAGATGGTACATGATAATTGTGTGTGCATGTGTGTATGCTTTTGCATATATGCTTGTCTGTTTCTGTGTATGTATGTGTGTGTACGGGTGCGTCTGCGCACGTGGACTCTTTCATATGTATTTGTGTATGATGATGTCACCATGCATTTGTTGCTGTGCATTTCTGTGTGTTTGCACTCAAACATATGTTAAGTATGTGTGGTGTGTGTGTATGCATACATGTGTACAAACATATATATATCTATGTGTGCATGTATGTGTGTATACATATACATATATCTATATATGCACATGTGGGCATGTATGACTGTGTTTTCATGTTTATATATAAGTGCATGTGTGTGTATATACATATGCATACATGTGTGTATATAAATGCTTACAAGTACAAGTGTGCGTCCATGAATGCGTGCATATATATGCGTGTATGTACAGTTGAATAAACGTGTGTGTACACTCGTCAGCGTGAACATCTGACCATATATAAACATGCTATTGATTACCTTTCTCTATACAAATCATTAATTAAACTCTTTTGTTAATCACAATCTAATTCATCTGTGTGTCTACTTGATTTATTACATGGTCACCTGTAGCCATCTGCAGTATGATCCAACTGTCTTTCTGTTTCCCCTCAGTCATCCATCTATAACAGAGTCTGTGAATTGACAGAAATGGTGGAGCATCAAATAGAATGCCTTGTGTTATTTGTTTCAGATCTCTAAACTCTGATTTCAAATCCTATTCAGGTCAAGATTACCTTTCATCCTTTTGAGGGTCAACAAGTAATTGGTAATCTGTCGGTTATAATGACGGATCCAAATGATTCGATCAACGGAACAGAGTGCTCATGAAAATAGTGAGTAAGTGACTGAGTATTCCACAGACATATATACACTTAACTCTTTAGCATTCAGAGTACTTTATCAAATAATGTCCTTATTTACTCACATGGTTTGGAATTAAGCAATAAAAGAATATATACACACACAGAGACACACATGTATAGTGATAGATAAATAGACATATGCATATGGAAACAAAAGCATAAGCACATCCATAAATATGCGCACACATATATGTAGTCATGTATGTGGCTGTGAGTCGCAGGCATGGATGTATGGTTAAGAAGTTTGCTTCCCAACCGTTTGGTTTCTGGTTCAGTCCTACTGCTCAGCATTTTGGGCAAATGTCTTCAACAACAGCTCTGGGCCAAGCAGAGTTTTGTGAGTGGATTTAGTGGATGGAAATTGAAAGAATACTATCATAGCTCATCATCATCGTCATCATTGTTTAATGTCTGCCTTCCATGCCGACATGGGCGGGACGGTTTGGCAAGAGCCAGCCATGCAGAAGCCTGCACTAGACTTCTGTAACTGTTTTGGCAGGATTTTTACAGCTGGACGCCATTCCTAACCCCAACCACTTAGCAGAGTGGACTTAGTGATTTTTACGTGGCACTAGCACAAGCGAGGTCAGTTTTGCCAAGGTTTTTATGGCTGGATGCCCTTCCAAATGCCAACCACTTTACAGCGTGGACTGGGTGCTTTGAAGTGGCACCTGCACTTTGAAAAAATTGAGAAAATTGACAAAAATATTTTGACAGATTAAATTTAAATGTTGAAGTGAATCTAACAGTTTCTGTGTGTTTTTAAATGGCTTATAAACACCTTCCGCGCTGCAATTGTTTTTGTTTCAGCACACGATCTCAGATCAGGTCACTTGCTATGCAAGTACATCTCCGTAATTTATATATATATATATATATATATATACAGATAGATAGATAGATAGATAGATAGATAGAGAGATCTATCAGTGCGTGTCTTTGTATCTGTGACTGACCCCCACCACCGCTTGACAACAGGTGTTGCTGTGTTTACGTCCCTGTAACTTAGTGGTTCAGCAAAAGAGGAAGACAGAATAAGTACCAGGCTTTAAAAAAATAAGTACTGGGTTCAGTTCTTTTGACTAAAAATTCTCTAAGGCTGTACCTCAGCATGGCCGCAATCTGATGACTGCAACAAGTAAGAGATAACAGATAAGGTGGTGCCCCAGCATGGCCACAGTCTGATGGCTACAACAAGAGATCAACGATATAAGATATATTTAGATTGAGTTACATAACAAATATTACAGTGTACAGATATGCTTCCCTCTGTTTCTAATTGATGATGCCTTGATGTTTAACTTTGATTTCCATGTCAGTCTAGACAGACATCACAGTGGTATCACAACCATGTGATTGGCTGCGTACAAGATTTGGAGAATGCTTATACTATTTATGACGAGTTTCAATGTGGATGTGCCTGCATACTATCCAATCGATATAGCTATATAGCCTGTTATGTCGTATGGATGAATTCTGTCTTTGCTAAGACTGGCAACACAGCAGTGATCAATCTTCTTTAGGCTGATTGGCTAGTTTGCCTTCTGTTTTATTCCTGTGATTCTGCTTGTTTTTAGTGGTTAGGCATTGATCGTGTATCGCTGAAATCAGATTTTCTAGATGTGCTTTCGCTTTTAAGCTTTTCATGCTAGAGTTGGTTTGATATTTTCTTATTAGCTCTCTTTCTTTCCATCCAATCTAACAGAATACAGAACATGGAGAAAATTTATAAGATTTTTCTCTTCACTTTCCTTTCAATTTATCCTGGATTTCAATTTTAAATTCATCTTTTGATTTTTCGTAATCTTTTTGTTGTTTCTCTCCTCTTCTGAACTATTTTTCTTTTCGGTATACTAAGCTTCTACTTAGGTACTTCGTAGTTTACTTATTGGCAAAGTTGGTAGAGTGATGTATTAAATGTTTTGTAGCATTCTTTCATAGTCGTGGACTGACCAATGTCTCATGAGTGACTTTGGAAACCTGTTGTACACACACAATAATAATAACAATAATTTTCTTTCCTTTTCTCCCCTTTATTTTCTATTTCTTTTCTTTAATTCTTTTATTTGTTTCAGTCATTTGACTGTGGCCATGCTGGAGCACCACCTTTAGTTGAACAAATTGACCCCAGGACTTATTCTTTGTAAGCCTAGTACTTATCGTTTTCTTTGCTGAACCGTTAAGTTACAGGGATGTAAACACACTAGCATCAGTTGTCAAGCGATGGTGGTGGGGACGAACACACACACACACACACACACACACACACACACACACACACACACATATATATGACGGGCTTCTTTCAGTTTCCGTCTACCAAATCCACTCACAAGGTTTTGGTTGGTCTGAGGCTATAGTAGAAGACACTTGCCCAATAATAATAATAATAATAATAATAAAAGGGATGTGAGAAATATCTAGATAAGATCCCAGGAAAACCATGTCTCAGAGAAATGCAAAAGATTGTACTGACAAGTACTGGCCACATCCTTAGAGAAACCCTATGCATTTAAAATTTAAATGTTTGTGCTGTATTACATGAAGATATTTTGCTACTTCCCCTCCCCAAGTTTTCAGACATACTGTAACATCTCCTTCACTTGCCCCAGGACACTGGGTGTGTCTCAGCAAGTGACTGTAACAAACATGCAGACTAAAAATAAAAAAAACAACAATGAGCCGTAGAAACCTTGCCAGATCAGATTGGAGCCTGGTACAGCCTTCTGGCTAGCCAATCCTCAGTCAAACTGTCCAACCCATGCTAGCATGGAAAGCGGATGTTAAATGGCAATGATGATGATGATGATGACGTGTGTGTGTGTATTTATTTATTTATATCTATGCATATATACATAGATATGCATGTGTATATATACATATACATATATACAACGGGCTTCTTTCAGTTTCTGTCTACCAAATCCACTCATAAGGCTTTGGTCGGCCCGAAGCTATAGTAGAAGGCACTTGCCTATATGTGTGTATATATATATATATATATATATATATATATATATATATAT
>NC_068989.1:5734155-5740610 GCF_001194135.2 Octopus bimaculoides
ATATATATATATATATATATATATATATATATATATATATATATACATACACACACACACATACACATGTGCATACCTGTATCATAGCACACACAAGTAGAGAAAGGAAGTGTTTAGAATCAAATTGCAATTAGTCAGGTTACATACACTTATCATTGTCTTTTATAGAGATTTTCATCAGCATCATCATCGCCACCATCACCACGTGCGCATCACATGTTATGGCTACTATCATCATCATCATCATCATCATGGTCATGATCATAATTCGCCTCTTGAGTATTGCTATCATCATCATCATCATCAACATCACCATAAAGATCATCTTTCAGTTGCTACCCACCCCCACCACCACCACCGTTTTCATGGTTACCAACATTATCATTAACGCCATCGCCTGGAACACAGTTATTAACACCACCAGGAGATATACCATCATCATCATCATCATTGTCATCATCGTTGTCATCACCACCATTGTCACTGCTGTTATCATGGTTACCAACATCATCATCATCATCGTCGTCATCGTCATCGCGGTCATCATCGTTTTGGCTATCTTTATGATTTTCATATCTGCCATCACTGAAATCAGAAGCATAACCATCACCATCAGAGACAACATCTTGATAGCAGTAGTAGCAGTAGCAGTAGTAGTAGTAGTAGTAGTAGAAGTAGTAGCAGCAGCAGCATTAGTAGTAGTGGCAGTAGCAGTTATTGTTGTCTTTCTATTCGTCTTAATCTTCATAGAGATCATCGTCACTTCCACCATCACCATCATCACCATCACCATCATCGTCAGTATATACTTGCAGGTCTTCAAGGTTATCATCACCATCATCGTCAGTATATACTTGCAGGTCTTCAAGGTTATCATCACCATCATCGTCAGTATATACTTGCAGGTCTTCAAGGTTATCATCACCATCATCATCATCACCATTTTATATTCCAATTAAGTCTTCAAGGTTATTACCATCATCTGCACTTTACCATCATCATCATCATGTGTGTGTGTGTGCTCAGTCACTGCTTATACATGTGAGGATTGCAGAAAAATATCTCCCTTCGATTATTACTTGTCCCAGTCCATAGGTCACTTCCTACACTCATGATATGCTTCATCAACCAAGATGAAGTGGAAGCTTTAGTGAGGGAGTTCTTTACCTCGAAGGACAAGAACTAGCATTAGTGAGGGTTGGTGATAGGAAGGGCATCCAGCCAAAGAAAATCTGTCTCAATAAGCGAATTCTGTCTGACCTGTGCAACAAAGGATCCATGGAAGTTAACTGATGATAACACACACATACACACACACACACACACACACACAGGGGGTGAGGGTATGGTCACAACTGGACTGACTTTTGATCAACAGGGATAATTTAGAGCTAATTAATAACAACAACAACAACACTGTCATAAAGCAAGCAGCCTGCAAATGAAGTAGTTGACAGTACTTGCAGCCATCTTGTTGGTTTCGTTTCTTTGTTGGTTTTTGTTGTTTTTATTTCTTTTTATTTGTCATTTAATGGCATCTGTCCTTTCATCTTTCTGAGAGAGAAAGGGAGACAGAAAGTGAGTTAGAGAGGAAGAGAGATAGAGACTGATTTAGGGAGAGAGAGAGAGTGGGAGAGACAGAGAGCTGTGTGAGTGCATGAATGCATACGTGTCTACATATATATATATACATATATATATATATATATATATATATATATATATATATATATATATATATATATATATATATATATATGTGTGTGTGTGTGTGTATATATACAGGTGTGTGTTTGCATACATGTGTGTACAGGTGTATATCTACATATGTGTATGTATGTGTGTGCGTGCATGCACACACACACGCACACATACACACACACACATATTTCAGTATATAAATGATGTGTGTGTGTGTGTATACAGGTGTGTGTCTGCATGGATGTGTGTTTAGTATACAAGCGTGTGTGTTTGTCTATATCCAAGTATGCACGTCTCTATACAGATGTCTGTGTGTGTATACATGTGTATGTGTACACAAGCATGTCTGTGTGTTTGTATACAGGTGTGTGTGTGTGTGTGTGTATACAATCTGAAGATAGTCTTATGAGTCTAGTAGTCCACCCTATGAAACCAGTATCCCCACCCAACACCATACAAGAACTACCACCACCACCACCACCACAGCTACTACTACTACTACTACTACTACTACTACTACTACTACTACAATCACCAAGACAACCACAGCAATTACTACTAGTAATGCTACTTCTACTTAGAATATCACCACCTCCTTCAGCATAATGACCACCGACCCCACTGACCACAATCACCACCACCACCACCCCACCACCGCCACTACCAAAACCACTATGATGGTTAACAACATTAACATCAACTCCATTGTTAGCACCTCTTCAAGTAAGTTACCTTTATGTCTCTTCATATTCTAACAATTGCCACCACCACCACCACCGCCACCACCACCACCACCACTACCACCACCATCACTACCATCTACATCTAGCATCATCATCATCGTCATAATCCAGCATTTGAATCCTCACCATCATCACTGACGGCAACATCAAAAACCCACATGAAGACCTCTCAGTGGTCGCTCAACCTACTTGTGGAAGATTTGATTGCTAGAAATAGTAGTCAAATCCTACTTGATTTACACTATACTGACTTAAAACAAGAAACAAAACAAAAAAAAAAGAAGCATAATGGACAATGTAGTTTTAGAAACACAGTTGAAGGGGAAAATAATGAGGGTTTGTCATGACTGGAACACCTTTCAGCACATCCCTGCTGGATCAGAACTCTCTTGGAGCTAAAGAACATATTTGCAAGGATATTTTATACATAAACTGTCACTACTAATATTACTCATCTGCCTCATTTATCACTGGTTCATTTATCTCTGATTTGATTAACACAGTCTACTAATTGTGAATCACGTTATGCTTATCACGCATTGATCTCTGATAACATGGGTCAGCAAGTAGCCAAAGATTCTGATTGGACTGCAAAAGCTTGCCCCTCAGTGACCACCAACAATACCCAGGACAACTTGGCGTCTCAGAACAAAACCTATTTTTCCCCACATGTTCCATGATTCATTTATCACTGATTCACCTAATATGGTGGTTCTTTGGAACCAAACACGTGACAAACAAGGATAGATGTATTAGTACCATCACCGATAACATTTATACCAACATCACATTTCCCCTTAGATACGAACAACCTTGGTTCTTTGACAAGGATACTCATTTATCACCATCATGTGATGTCTAGACAAGGATACACATGTGCACACACATATACTTACATGTGTGTGTGTGTGTGTGTGTGTGTGTGTGTGTGTGTGTGTATATATATATATGTATATATCATCACCGATTAACTTCCATTTCCCATGCTGGCATGTGTGTGTGTGTGTGTGTGTGTGTGTGTGTGTTAAAACAGGAGATTGGAAAATCTTTGGTATTATTTATTCACCACTTTCCAATCTCCTCTTGTTTTGATGCCATTACTCAGCAGAAAATATTTTCCCGTACTTTCATCTCTTATGCATAACTCACACAAATATAACATCTGCATACAAATTTGGAATACTGAAATAAAAAAGATGTGCCCCAAGAAGATACAGCTTGGATTTTAACCCTATCTATCTATCTATCTATCTATCTATCTATCTATCTATCTATCCTTTATTTGTAGATTGAGGCTACCATTAGTTTCATGTCAAGTAAGCCCTTAACAATTATTAAGCCTACAGAATAAAATATCAGTTTTTTATTTCCATTTTGGATTTGTTTTAACCCAAATTGGAAATGAACACTGATGTTCCATGTCTTAGGCTTGATAATTGTTAAGGGCTTTCTTAACATGAAACCAATGGTAGAGTTAATCCACAAATAAAGAATCATTATCCACTAATTTGATATTGCATACTTATTCTCAATATTCAACATTTGAGTGTGGACAGTTTGACCAGGCTGGCATGCTGGAAGGCTGCACCAGACACCGGTCTAATTTGGAATGATTTTCTACAGCTGGATGCCCGTCCTAACGCCAACCACTCCAAGAGTATAATGGGTGCTTTTACAAGTCACCGGCACGGGTGCCAATTTGCGTGATACCAGTATCTGCCATGACAGCGATTTTGCTTGGCTTGATGGGTCTTCTTCTCAAGCACGACATAATGCCAAATGTCTCGGTCATCGCCTCCATATGCATATCTATCTATCTATCTATCTATATATAGTGAGAATTTACAAAACAAAAAACAAAAGACGAAGGCGGGTGTGTAAACAACAAACAGATGTATTAGTTTAATGCTCGGGAAGTGAGAAAGTCACTTTTCTACAACAAAAGGAACCAAACATTCAAAGAGTTTAATGTCTGGCACCGTCTGAAGCCATTTTTCTGTAAGTTCTTTGATCCTCTCCAATGCCAATTCTTGTCCTTCGAGGTAAAGAACTCCCTCACTAAAGCTTCCACTTCATCTTGACAAGTTTCTTTCGGTTTCTGTATACCAAATCCACACACAAGGCTTCGGTCTGCCTGGGACTATAATAGATGATACTTGCCCAAAATGCCAAATAGTGAAACTGAACCTGAAACCATAAGATTTGGGAAGCATTCGTCTTAACCACAGAGCCATGCCTATGCCTACATGTATATATAGGTAGGGATATCAAAAACCCTAGTGAATAACATTGGAAACAAAGAGAAAATAAGGTTTAAGAGTTCTGAGTCTTAAATGAAATCAATAATAAAACGGCACAAATGATAAACAAATGAGGAGAGACAAGTACAACAGAAATATAAGAGAATAGAAAAAAAAAACCTATCTGGAATGAAAGACTGCCTGAAACAATCTGGCACTATGAAATGCAACAATGATGTTTTGAACAAACAATGGCTCTAATCCAGAATAATTTTATCAAGAAATTGGTAAAAGAAAATGTAACAAAATTTTATGCAGCCCCCAACAGCAAGAGAAGACGATTTCTAGGGAGGCGTGTGGCTGGCAAAGGCATTACTATGAACTTGATTGTTCAACAACAATGAACACAGCATCTAAAGAGTTGTAGGAGGCTTTTAAATATACAAGAAAAATCCCAGACTCAAAAAAAAAAAAAAAGAAAAATGCATGGAAAGCACCAGAACATGATCAAATAGCAATATATCAGATGCATGTGAAGGCAAGTGGCCTAGTGGTTAAGTTGTTACACTCACAATTGCTTGACTGTGGGTTCAATTTCCTGACTGGTTGTGCATCGATTTTTTTTTTTGTTATTGGTGGTGGTTGGTCGGGGTGGGGTAAGAAAAATACTTCATTTCACATTAATCCCGTCCACTTGGATGCACACGGGTAACCCAGTAACAAATTGGCATTCTGTTCAGAGAGAATGTTGACCTGCCTGCCTAACCAGTGAGGTAGCATCACTTGAAAGCTATGACAATGCAAGGAAGCGCATTGTTACCATGACTTTCAAAGAGATGAAACACTTGATGCATAATCACAGAGATGGGAGTTCGAGTCTCATGGCTGGCCAGTAGCGTATTTTTCTGCAATAAATGGATAATTTATCCTGATCTCGCTATTTATAGCATTATCACGCGTTTGAGAAATAAATTTATTTCTGTATCTTACAATACATCTCAACGCTTCTGAAAACAAACTTTGTTTACTTTCATCGTAGAGATGAAAGAAGTTTATGGTGACAAAGCACCATCATATGATATAGTCAAGCACTGGCATCACCAGTTCATATGTGGTCGGACATTGGTTGAAACTGCTCCTATTCCTGGATGACCACATTCCGCCATTGATGACGACGCCATCCATAAAGTGGAAGCCACCATTTTGGAGGATTGCTACATGACTATTTGGCAGCTAGCCCAAGAAGTGAAGATAAGTGTAGGGTTTGTGGAAAAAAATCATTCACAACCATTTGCACATGTGGAAGTTGCCTGCATGATGGATTCCCCGGATGCTCACACCTTTTCAGAAGCAGAGACGAGTCAGTTGCTCACAGGCTCTTTTGGCAATGTGCCAAGCAAACAAGGAAGACATTGTTTGTGTGTCTGTGTTTGTCCCTCCCAACATCGCTTGACAACCAATGCTGGTGTGTTTTACTTCCCCGTAATTTAGCGATTCGGCAAAAGAGACCAATAGAATAAGTACTAGGCTTACAAAGAATAAGTCCTGGGATTGATTTGCTTGACTAAAGGCGGTGCTCCAGCATGGCCACAGTTAAATGATTGAAACAAGTAAAAGAGTAATCCATAGGCAATATAGTTATTATATGCCGCTTTCGTTATCTAAAAAGATCTAGATAAATTTTCAAAAAAATATGAAAGAACCTTATGAAATATGTATAAAATTGAGTAAAGATGTTTTAAAAGTGAACCACTTACGTGATTGTCATAAA
>NC_068989.1:5741321-5741807 GCF_001194135.2 Octopus bimaculoides
ATATATATATATATATATATATATATATATATATATATATATATATACATGTATGTATGTATGTATGTATCTATGTGTGTATGTGTGTCTTTGTATCTGTGTTTGTCCCCAACCACTGCTTGACAACCAGTGTTGGTGTGTTTTTGTCCACTGTAACTTAGCGGTTTGGCAAAAAAAGAATGCTAGAATAAGTACACGGCTTAAAAGAATAAGTACTGGGGTCGACTTGTTCGACTAAAACCCTTCAAGGTGGTGCCTCGGCATGGCCATAGTCATCTGACTGAAACAAGTAAAAGATAAAAGATAAAGATATAAAGATCTGGAAATAGAGATAGCCAAGAAGTGGTGACTAAAACAGACCCAATCCCTCCAATAACAGATGCCTTGTGGGATATGATTAAAAGACAAGTAGACAAATACAAAACCAAAACTCTGGGACTTTGTGCAAATATACATACAACATATATATATATATATGTATATATA
>NC_068989.1:5742089-5743514 GCF_001194135.2 Octopus bimaculoides
TAACAAGGAGATTAAACCAGCAATATATTTCCCCAATAGGGGGCAGTTTCATCAAGAGGTAACCAAAGAAACCTCACACACTTTGGGCCCCTAACACCAAAGGCACCTCAGGTAGGCATCTTTCTTTTCCTCATTCCATCTGGCCTACAGGCGCACGCTTAAAGTAGGTCCATTGCCACGGGCCAGTTTTGCCACATTCACCCACCTTTCAACAAACTTGCTGGGTAACAGTACCTCCCTTTCCAGCCCCATTTTATTTTTTAGGTGGAACCCGGAAAAAGAGGAAGGCATCCATCTTCAACCCTTTCAGTTGCGTCCACCACACAACCTCTTTTCAAGAATGAAAAACTACCTGTCCTTCCTGGCCAAAGGAAGGAGGCGATAACATATATACAAATAAATAATATTAGTTCTAGACACGACAGACATATTATATTAAGTATAAACACCAATATTACTTGAAATAATGATATACAGACAATATTATAGACAACAGACAATGAAAACCAAAATCAAACCAAAATATTGCACTTACCTTAGTTCTGTGCTCAACAGAGCAGTAAAAGTGCAATAGAAATAAGACTATTGGATGATGATGATAATAATAATAATAATAATAACTTTACTAGCTAGAAGGCCAATGGATGTGGGAACACTACAAGGACAAACGGTAATATAGTAATTTCTTTATTGTTCCAACTTGAGCGTATATACTGCCAAATAATAATAAAAATAATAATAATAACAATAATGGCAATGATGTTTTTGCCATTATCTCTGTGGGTTTTGTACAGGAAATCATGGGAAGCCATTATGCAGTCTATATGATGATAAGAATTACATTTTCTCTTTCAGCATTAAATATCACTTACCTTAATTTTCATCTGCCACCACCTGCCCAGCATACCTGTGTCCCTCCCTCTCTTCCTCTCTCCATCTATTCTTCTATGTTGCTTCTTCTCTATCCATTTAGCTGTGTCCTCCTAACTGTTCATCTTTTTGTCAGTCTGCTTAGTTAATGAAGTAGATGGATAGATAGATAGATAAAGAGAGATAGAGAGAGAAATAGAAAGATAGAAAGATAGAAAGATAGATAGGTAGGTAGGTAGGTAGGTAGGTAGATAGATAGATAGATAGATAGGTAAAGAGAGATAGAAAGTTAGATAGATAGGTAGGTAGGTAGATAGATAGATAGATAGATAGATAGGTAAAGAGAGATAGAAAGATAGATAGAGAGAGATAGAAAGATAGAGAGATAGATAGAGATAGATAGAGAGAGAGATAGCTAGATAGATAGATAGACAGATAGCTAGCTAGATAGATAGATAGAAGGATGGATAGATGGATAGATAAATAGATAATGGATGGATGGATGGATGGATGGATAGATAGAGAAATAGATAGATAAACAGACCGACACAAAGT
>NC_068989.1:5744001-5749137 GCF_001194135.2 Octopus bimaculoides
TATATATATATATATATATATATATGCGACAGGCTTCTTTCAGTTTCCGTCTACCAAATCCACTCACAAGGCTTTGGTTGGACTGAGGCTATAGTAGAAGACACTTGCCCAAGGTGCCACACAGTGGGACTGAACCCGGAACCATGTGGTTCGTAAGCAAGCTTCTTACCACACAGCCACTCCTCTGTGTGTGTGTGTGTGCACGACCGCACGTGCACACGCAATTGTGTGAGGGTGCTAGGTTGTACATCTATAGCTAGAAATAAGATTAAATACCCTTAGCGCTGCAAGAGAGCACATAGGTGGCTACCTGGCTCCTTCAGTCACAATTAGTGACAACTGAATTTTTCTTTTTTGGTTTTATTGCATATAGCTTCCTTCGTTATTTTACACACACACACACACACACACACACATACACACACACATATACACACACACACACACACACACACACACATATATATGTATGTATATATATACATATATCAGTTGGATAAAGTTAAAACATGGTCTGGTTTCCACGTTTTTTTTTTATTATGGTATGAAAAACATGAAAACCAGACCATCTTTCAACTTTAGTCAACTGATATATTATTCTAGACACATTTACATATTCACACAAATTAAAAACTATATATATATGTATGTATGTATGTATATACACAAATACATCCATTCATCTATGTATACATCTAACCTTTTATCTACATGTCTATATCTCTCTCTCACTCTCACTCTATCTATCTATCCATCCATCTATCTTTGTCTCTCTATCTATTGATCTCTCTCTCTATATATATATTCATCCATTCATCTTCCAATCCATTTTTGATCATTCAATTATCTATCCAGTTTTATTCAGTCACGTTTCTCTAAGATATTTTCTTACTATTATCACACACACACCAACACACACAAACACACTGATACTCTCATACACATTCATATACACATGAATGCATTTCCAATATTTCTCTTAATAGCTCCTTAATTTCAAAAACATTGGAGATTCAATGGAAAATCAGGTCCACTAGACATCCATGCATGCATAAATACATTTATACACACACACACACATATGCACACAGAAATATTATTTATGCATATACACTCATATACATATATTTACACACGCACATCCATATATATTTATATAGATTGATATATATTTACACAGATACATATATTGTATATACAGACACATTATACAGATACATATACACACATATATATATATATATATATACATACATACATACATACATAAATATACATACAGATACTCATATGTACGTTTATACAGTTACACATTCTATTATACACAAATACAATATACAGAGGCATAAACGTATACATAAATTTACACAAATACACACACACATGAAAGCTAGTGTTGAGGTTGGAGAGTGTAATATGACCAAACTGTGTTTCGCAATGTGGGTACCTACTGCTTCCACTTACAGCTAAAATATGACCAAAGCAGAAGAATAACAAAATCTCTCTAAACTGAACGACCAGGCTGTAGGAAATCTCAGAGATAAGAACATTATAAACAGAACATGATGAGCTTCAATGCTTATTCTGAGGGGAATTTAGCAAGCGTGGATATCCATAACAGCACTAAACAAGTACTCAATCGGAATTTTATTTATAATTTGAATCTAACATTGTAATTTACCATATGAAAGAAATTGGATACAGTACTCAGGTGAACTACAACTAAGGAATAAAAAAAAAAAAAAAGAAGCCATCAGGCGTGCAGTTGGCGAATTTCAGAAAGCATGGAAGTTTTGAAGGATCTAGTGTCACGATAGCAGAACGACTGATGCGGGTAGTTTATTCCATGCTTCAACAATTCTGAGTGTGGAAAAATGTTTCCAAAAGATATGGGTGTTGTGTTGTTTTTCTTGGTTTTGTGAGCATGTCCGTAAGTGTTTGACATATGGAATTCAAAGAGGTGTCCAGGGTTGTTGTTGGAAAGATGGTGCATGATATACGAGAGGAATTGGATTAACATGTGTTAGCATGTTGGGTGCAATGCCCCAGTGGCATTTTGTCAATCTTCATGTTCAGAGTTCAAATTCTGCTGAGGTCAACTTTGTCTTTCATCCTTTCGTGGTTGATAAAATAAATACTAGTTTTGCTGAACTGTCAAGTTATGGGGACATAAACAAACCAACGCTGGTTTACAAGTGGCTGGGGAGCAGATACAGAGATATGCGCACACACACACACATGCCATCTCTGAAGAGCACGAGCTATTACTTAAACATGCTGTTATAGAACATCTGGTTTTAGTGCCCTGTGCAAAACTGGTAAACTCAGCAGCAATGGGTCTATAATATTGCATACTTTGATTACAATGTATACAAGTGTGTGTGAGTGTGTGTGTGTGTGTGTGTGTGTGTGCGTGCATATGTTTCTACAAATGGCTTCTTTCATTTTTTTATCTGCCATATCTATTTCACAAGGCTTTCATTAGTCTGTGGCCATTATAGAAGAAAACTCGTCGACGGTACCACACAGTGGGACTGAACACCAAACCATGTGGTCAGGAAGCCAACTTCTTAACCACACAGCCACGGCTGCACTTAATCTAAATACAACCTCATAAAATGTAAGAGTAATAAGATTAATGTATTCGTCATCATGAATAAAAGCCACACTCATTAATGTGTATTATGCACATTTTTCCCCCCAGATTTTATAAACGTTGAAATTAAGAGGTGTACATTATACATGAGAACATTTTTGGTTTTAATGAAAAATCTAGATTTACACAATTTAAAACCCAGCAAAATTACCTACCAAACATTTGAGGAAGGCATTAATGTGTTTTTTTTTTCTGTTTGTTTTCTTTTCTTTTACATATAAATGAAAATTAAAAATAGTGTTTCAATTTATTGCGATTGAGGCTGCATAATATCATTTTTTTTATGCATAGGAAAATTCTATTTTAATTAAACAAAAAAAACTTTCACCAAGTTTTAGAATAAGCACTCAGCCACAACAATTTATGTATTTGTTGTTCTAAATTTCAAGAGAGAAAGAGAAAGAAAGAGAAGGCGAAAACTAGAGTGGTATATTCAAAAAGAATCATCGTTTATGTTTCACTTGTTTTTGAAGTGCATGGCCTAATGGTTAGCAATTGGTTCTCAATTGGAAAATTGTGAGTTCAATTCCTAGACTGGAGAGCAATTTGTGTTCTTTACCAAAACACTTAATTTCATGTTGCTTTATTGGTGAGTGGTGAGCAGCATACCAAAGAATAGGCCCAATGTTTCCTCTGCGTGTTGTAAAAAGGCAAATAAAAGAGGTTGAGGCAGGATTTGCACTTCATCCTTGTAAAACCCTCACCAGCAACGACTACCCAAACAGACCCATAAGTTGATGGGGTTGTCACTTGACTGGTGCAAAAGCGTCATTTGCCAAGAGTAGAGAATCACCGACAAATGGTAGATGCAGCATCATGCTGATACAGCACAAGCCAACATACGACTACGACGCTTACTTTTACCTGCTTCGGTCATCGGACTGTGGCCATACTGGGGCACCACCTTGAAGGTTGTCGTTGAACAAATTGACCCCTGTAGTCCTTTTCTTCAGTTTGTTACTTATCCTAGTGGCCCCTTTTGCTGCACTGCTAACTGACAGGGACATGAAGAGACCACTACATCAATAACATCCCAACATAGAAACCATACCAAAAGAGATGCTGGAGTTTGGAGCAGTCCTGGGGCTCACCAGCCCCTGTTGAACCACAGGTGACTTTGTTGTTAAGATATTTGGTTCATGATTATAAGGTCATGGGTTCAATTCCTGGCAGTACATTGCGGTCTTGAGCAAGACACTTTATTTCATGTTGCTCCAGTTCACTCAACTGGCAAAAATGTGTTGTACCAGTAATTCAAGGAGCCAGCCTTCTCACATTTTGTGCCACACTGAATCTCCCTTGGAACTATGGAACTTGCCCAAGGTGCCGCACAGTGGGACTGAACCTGGAACCATGTCGTCGGGAAGCAATTGACTAACCAGACAGTCATGCCTATGTAGTAAATAGCGAAAACTTAGAACAGCTATTTTATTTCACCTACGTGTGGACAGAAACAGTGGTGGCAAGGTCAACATTCAAATGCAAAAAGCTGGAGCAGTATTTAGTAGACTCGTTAACGTTTGGAAATTAATTAAAAAGGATCAGCATGGAAATTAAAATTGTAGCCTGCAATACAATACACTTGTTTATTCTTCTCCAAGGGGGTAAAAGTTAGCAATTAGATCAGTGATTGAACTCTCAACTACATGATAGACAGACCAACACTCTAAGCACTAGATCACATATATACACACATATATACACATATGCATATATACATGTATATGTTTATATATATATATATATATATATATATATATATATAAATAAATAAATATATATATGTATGTGTGTATGTATACATGTGTGTGTGTGTGTGTGTGTGTGTGTGTGTGTGTGTGTGTGTGAATGCATATAGGCATATGTATGTACATACATATATACATACACACATATGCTCGATAATGGTAAAATATGTGTATTTAGAGTTCTAACAATTTCTTATGGAATGGTTAAGTGGAATAATGAAATGCACATACATACATACATACATACATACATACATATACATATATATATATATATATATATATATATATATATACACACACACACACACATGCAAATCCAGATAAATATATACACACACACAAATCCACATATATATGTATGGATTTGTGTGTGTTTGTGTGTGTATATGTATATATGTATATCTATGAGCTTGTATGTATATATATAGATGTACATACACACGTGCATATAAACGCAAGTACACACACGTACACACACACACACACACACACACACAAACACACACACACACACAGAACTGTATCAAACAGAAAACGAAGGTATCCAAAAACAAAAAAAACAAAAAAAAAACATAACAAAGAGTAGAAAGTAAATAAATTGTTGACCTTCCTTAAAAAAGGAAAACATTTGATAAGTGAATGCTTTAACCTTAGATTAGCCTGACATAACTGCTGCCCCAATCCACCATGCCCCACCCTCCCTGCAACCGTGCACCGCCACCCTCCCCC
>NC_068989.1:5751132-5752534 GCF_001194135.2 Octopus bimaculoides
GAGGATGATGATGGTGGTGGTGGTGATGATGATAATGATGGTGGTGGTGGTGGTGGTGAGGATGATGATGGTGGTGGGTGGTGGTTGTGTTGCTGTTGATGGCAATGGTGATGATGATGATGGTGGTGGCGGTGGTGATGATGATGATGGCGGTAATGACGGTGATGATGATAACGATGGTTGAGTTGGCGATGGAGTCGACGACAATAGAAGATCACGTTGATAATGCTGACGATGATTTCTAACTGAGACGGACAAGTCTACTTGGGATAAATATATTCTTGTCAGTTAAACCACTCCTGCCCCTTTAACCCGTTCGTGACTAGATCTTTGCTTAATATACACTGTCTAAATGTTTTAATTAATTCCAAAAATAATTAGTTTTGAAAATAATCAAGAATTTGAAAGGATTTAACAAAGTAATTAAATTTCTGTGTGTATTAATCTAATATGTGGAATTTCACTTCCCAAAATGTTCTTTTATAAATTTATTTTAATCTCTTACATGTTTCAGTCATTGGACAGCAGCCATTCTGGGGTGCCATTTTGTAGGGTTTACTCAGACAAATTCACTTAAGTACTTTTGCCTTAAGTTTGTTGGGTCTCTTTTGCCAAACTGCTAAGTTGTGCAGATGTAAATGAACCAACACTGGTTGTCAAGCAATGGTGGTGGTGGTGGGCAAACACAGGTACAGTAATACACACACACATATATATATATTATTATCATTGTCATTATAGTTTAATGTCCGCTTCCCATGCTGGCATGGGTCAGACAGCTTGACTGAGGACTGGCAAGCCAGAAGGCTGCACCAAGCACCAATCTGATCTGGCAGAGTTTCTACAGCTGGATGCCTTTCCTCATGCCAACCATTCTGAGAGTGTAGTGGGTGCTTTTTATGTGCCACTGGTACAGGGGCCAGTCAAGTGGCACTGGCATTGACCATGTTCGGATGATGCGTTTTACGTGCACCATGTGGTCATAGTGGTGATGGTGGTGGCGGTATTGGCAGTGGTGGTGATGGTGGTGGTGATGACGGTGGTGATGACGGTGGTGGTGGTCGTCATTGTGAAGGTGGTGGTGGATGCGATAGTAGTAGTGGTGGGCTGTGTATTAGGGCTCTTTCTCCAAATATGGAGAAGGAATGAGCTAGGCACTAGAAAACCTGATATGCGACTGGAACTGATGTGCAACACATCACAGAATGAAAATACGTGTGTGTATGTGTGTGCAAGTGTGTGTTTGTGTGTATGTGTTAGTGTGCATGCGTATGTGTGTTTGTGTTAGTGCATACACATGGGTGTGTTTCTGTGTATGCGAGAGTTTTTGTGTGTGCGTCAATGTGTATTTATGTGTGCCTATGTGTATGTGTGTTTATCATGTGTATGCTTATGCGTGTGT
>NC_068989.1:5752544-5755984 GCF_001194135.2 Octopus bimaculoides
TGTGTGCCTATGTGTATGTGTGTTTATCATGTGTATGCTTATGCGTGTGTTTATGTGTGCATGTATGCATAATGTTTGTGTGTGTGTGTGTGTGTGTATTATATAAGTGATCATTATGTGTATATATGCAAATTCTGTGTGTGTGTGTGTGTGTGTATGTATGCATATTATGTGTGTGTGTATGATTATTCTGTGTGTTGTTTGGGTCCTTAATATTTAATGTTTATCCTTTTCTTCTTTTGTTTGTTTGTTTGTTTGTTTCCAGAATGTTCTAAAAGAGAGAATTTAGACTTAGAACATTGACTTTTAGATTGTCTCTACCTAATCTAATATTTTTCAATATTTATGTGCAATTTATGGTCTGTTGTTTTACTTTAATGTCTTCTTTTTCTTCTTTCTCAATAAATATATAAATATATCACCATCGCTGCCACCACAACCACCACCAACAACACCATCATAGCCACCACCACCACCACCACTAGCATCATCATAGTCAGTCTCAATATGGGTCGTTGCTTGCAAGAAATAGCAGCCAAATCTCCTTTGAATGACATTCTACAAGTTCTATAAGCCAAAAAAGATATATTGAAATGATATACAAATAGGTAGGATGGGCGTGGCTAGAATGTTTATAATATTAGGCTTGCTCGACGAGGGCTGATTTGGAACTAAACTGCAATAATATTATCATTGTTATCATTTTAATGGCCATATTTCCATAATGGCAGGTTTGGAAGAATTAGCCGAAGAGTATATAACCAACCACCACATGTGTGCACACACACACACACACACACACACATTCACAATACATACTCACATGCATATAATACACTTACACACACATATAAAAGACACACATACACACATGTATGTATGTGATGGATGGATCTCTGTCTGTTTCAATAATGAGGAATCAGCTGTTTGAAAAGCTGAAATTACCTGTTCATTGGTATGTTCTTGCAGAATATTGGAAATGGATGACACTGCTTGTATAACAGTGACACTCATTTACAGTTATGATGCTATGTCAAGACAAGGAAACAATAACATACATCCACACACACACACCTTACTTTTACTTTGGAGAACATTGGTGGCACAGAAAGGAGAAGCGTGCATGTAGGGGTTAACTAAGTGCTTGTCTTCCATTACAAAAACAAAAAAAAGGCATCAGTTTCGCTTGCTTAGGTGGACTTGCAAATGCCATGGGGACTGACCTTTCCTCTAGACCCAGCAAATAAAAAAAAAATTCCATTTTTGCATTGAAGCCTAGTAAGAGGCCCAGCAGATTGGTGAGTTTTGTAGTGGTCAAGTACAGCTTGAAATTTTGCAGTGGTCAAGTACAGCTTGAGATTTTGCAGTGGTCAAGTACAGCTTGAGATTTTGCAGGCAATTGTTTATTTAGCTTCAGGCAAGCCATGATACAACAGTCCTATTATCTAAAACATTTCAGCTTTGATCAGCCATTCTAATTAGACACAGTATGTCTAGATTATTTACATTTAACAGATATTTGTCCTCATCTTGTTTATTGTTAACTCAATGTTTCGGCTGATATACCCTCCAACCTTCATCAGGTGTCTTGGGGAAATTTTGAACCTGGGTTCTCATTCCTAAGGTATTTTTCGATGTTATTATTATTGCTAGCATGGAAAGCGGACGTTAAACGATTATTACTCAGGTCACTGCCTGGAATTGAACTCGGAATCTTGGGGTTAGTAGCCCACGCTCTTAACCACTACATCCTATGCCTGTGGCGTAGTGGTTAAGAGTGTGGGCTACTAGCTCCAAGATTCCGAGTTCGATTCCAAGCAGTGACCTGAATAATAATAATAATAATAACAACAACAACAACATCATAAAATACCTTAAGAATGAGAACCCAGGTTCAAAATTTCCCCAAGACACCTGATGAAGGCTGGAGGGTATATCAGAAGCAGTCGTTAGTTCAGAGGAGAAAGAGTCATCAAATGCCATGCTGTTAAACCTCAAAAATGCAGTGTTGTGTTGTTCAGTCACACATCATTAATCAAAAGCATTTCAACCACGACCATCAAATCACTTTTGTTCAATGTACCCTCCTTTTTATAAAGCAGTAGGGGTTGCTATTTCTAGTGTGCCCAGTGACCATGTAGAGGCCTCTTTGCTGGTTTAACATATAACAAGGTTTTCAAATTTGCAGTAATGATGTTATGATGTGCAAGTGTTTCCACTGCACGTGCAAAACCCATCAACATATATCTGTTCCTTTTGAGCGTGTGAACTGGATAATTTTTGCATGTAATTTGGAGTGCATATTTGATGACGTCAGAAATTTACATTCTACTTTGAATATTAAAGGAATACGAAGGAGAAATTTATAAATGCAAGCAAAGAGATTTTGACCACAAAAATATTTATGATAATAAATAAATTTTCCCGCAGGGCTTGTGAATATTTCTGTTTTTTTAAAGATGATTTTGCAATGTATTTCGTGGGTGTTTTAAATGTATATTTTAGTTTGAATCTTGAAAAGATAAAATGTGATTAATATGTAAAGTTTACTGGCAAACATATTGCAATGAATAAAACACCACCACCACCAAATCCGACACCACCACCGCTACCGCAATATAAATATGTTATGTACACCAATCTGTGTACTTTATGTAAACACAAAAACTTTAGAAGTAATTTTGTCAAGTATTTCACAGCGACACGTATATGCATACCATGTGCTATCTTGAAATTGCAATGCAAGAATGATTACAATATGCAAATGTTTGCTTGTGGATTGGAAAACATACAAATCCATGAATTTAATAAACACATGTAAATCTGCAATATTTTCTTTTTGTTTTTTGGGTTTTTTTTTCTTCTTTAATTTTTGGCCTGTTTTTCATGGGGTTATCAGTAATATACTTGTGTTCTGCTTTAAAACATTCAAGATGAAATGTAGTTAAAACAATTCAACGTCTCTGGAAAAGATGGCTTGGATTTGTTCGAGTCAAATTGCACCATCCATCATGATTCTGCAAAACATACACTAAACCTGTAGAAGTGGCTATGTGGTAAGTAGCTTGCTTATGAACCACATGGTTCCGGGTTCAGTCCCACTGCGTGGCACCTTGGGCAAGTGTCTTCTACTATAGCCTCGGGCTGACCAAAGCCTTGTGAGTGGATTTGGTAGACGGAAACTGAAAGAAGCCTGTTGTATATATGTATATGTATATATATATATATATATATATATATGTGTTTGTGTGTCTGTGTTTGTCCCCCACAAGAACCGATGCTGGTGTGTTTACGTCCCCGTAACTTAGCGGTTCGGCAAAAGAGACCGAAAGAATAAGTACTAGGCTTACAAAGAATAAGTCCTAGGGTCGATTTGCTCGACTAAAGGCGGTGCTCCAGCATGGCCACAGTCAAATGACTGAAATGAGTAAAAGAGTAAC
>NC_068989.1:5756401-5758374 GCF_001194135.2 Octopus bimaculoides
AAGTGGCTATGTGGTAAGTAGCTTGCTTATGAACCACATGGTTCCGGGTTCAGTCCCACTGCGTGGCACCTTGGGCAAGTGTCTTCTACTATAGCCTCGGGCTGACCAAAGCCTTGTGAGTGGATTTGGTAGACGGAAACTGAAAGAAGCCTGTTGTATATATGTATATGTATATATATATATATATATATATATATGTGTTTGTGTGTCTGTGTTTGTCCCCCACAAGAACCGATGCTGGTGTGTTTACGTCCCCGTAACTTAGCGGTTCGGCAAAAGAGACCGAAAGAATAAGTACTAGGCTTACAAAGAATAAGTCCTAGGGTCGATTTGCTCGACTAAAGGCGGTGCTCCAGCATGGCCACAGTCAAATGACTGAAATGAGTAAAAGAGTAACCACGTAACCACGTTTCATGCTTCTACAGAAGGTGGTGAATAAAAATTTCTCCTGGACAGTTTATATATGTGAAATTCATGTCAAGGAATCCATAAAAGTGGATCATAAGGGTATTCTTGCTTAGTTTGCCGCCAGTGTCTTGCAAATCTCATACCTTTCTCTTTCTCCCTCTCTCTCTCTCTCACCCTCTAATGGTATCCCTAATTTTGAGAAGACCACTAACTGCTGTAAAGTCTTTGTTTCTTCAGATACTTTTTCCCAAAGTTATTCTGAATGGTTCATAATGTACCTATAGAAGTCCCATCAAGCTTTGCCTCCAGGTGTTTGATGGATGTTACTACATCTGGTTTTATCAAACACTCCAGTCTTTTAGAAAGTTAAAGAAGTGTTTGTTTCTCTACAAGGTAAACCAAAATATATTGTCGTTTAATGTCCGCTTTTCATGCTGGCATGGGTTGGACGGTTTGACTGAGGACTGATGAACCAGAGGCTGCACCAGGTTCAATCTGATCTGGCAAAGTTTCTACAGCTGGATGCCCTTCCTAACGACAACCACTCCGAGAGTCTAGAGGGTGCTTTTACATGCCACTGGCAATAGGGCCAGTCAGGCGGTTCTGGCAACAACCACACTCAAAAGGTGTTTTTTACATGCTACCTGCATGGAAACCAGTCCGGCAGTACTGGCAATGACCACGCTTGAATGTTGTTTTTCATATATGTAACCACATGTGGATCGTTGACAATTTTTTTCCCTCCATCTTCCTTTTCTATTGGATTTGTCTCTGCTTTTGAAGAAGAGCGTTGCTCGAAATGTTAAACCATCTTTCCTTCCCTGAGTGTCTGATAATACTTTACATGTACCATGTCCCCATATTGTCGTTTTTGGGGATTTATATATATATATTATTGCCCTACTTTTTACATGAATCTCTACCCCATTATTGCCCCACTTTTCTTCAATGCCCCCTTGGAACTTCCCCCCCCCACCCAGGAGCAAATACTGCCCACTTTGGGAATCACTGCTTTAGATCACAGTCCTAATGCTGGATTTGGGCTGATCTGAGTGAAATAGCAACAAAGAAGAAAGAAAAACCTGAAGAAAGAAAGAAAGAAAGAAAGAACCTGGTAATGACAACAATGAGATTGGTACTATCAAGGACAGCAATGTCGACAACATCATTTAGTGTTAGAAGCAAAGTGAAAGGGTAAATGGGGAGGAAGGGGAGAGGAGGAGGAGGAGGAGGCAGATGGGAGGTTTGGAATTTTTAACATTGAAATCTCCTTAACGACAAGAACTACACAAATATGTCATATGTTAAGATAGGCTGCACGTGTGTACGTGTGTGTGTGTGTGTGTGTGCATGTGTGTGTATGATATGTATGTGTGTGTGTATGTGTGTGTGTACATGTTTGCATGTATGTGTGTACCTGTGTGAGTCTACGTGCATATATCTGTGTGCGTTTATTTGCATGTGTTTGAATGAGCAAGAATATGCATCAGTGTGTGTGTGTGTGTATATATATATGCGCATGTATATATATATATATATATATATATATATATATATATATATAT
>NC_068989.1:5758922-5760012 GCF_001194135.2 Octopus bimaculoides
TGTACATGTTTGTTTACGTGCATGTATGATTTTATATGTGTGTGCATACATATATTTGCATGTATTTGTTTGAATGTGTATGACCTTGTATATGTGTGTATATATATATGCGTGTGTGTGTGTATATGTATGATATTGCATGCTTGTGTGGCATGTGCGTATGTATCATGTGTAGATTCAGATTCATGTATATTGGTATTTGTAAGTGTACGTGATTGTATATGCAAATACATGTTTGTATATATGCGTAAAAGTGTGTGTGTGGGTGTGTGTGTGTGTGTATGGATGATTGCATCTAAGTTTGTGTGTGCATTTCTTTGTGTGTGTGTGCATGTATGTGCTTGTATACATATATGAATGGATGTTTATGAGTATGTGCATCGGGACACATGTACATTTGTTGCATATCATCATCATCATCACCACCATCATCACCACCATCGTCATCATCATGATCACCTTTATCATCATCATCATCATCATCATCATCACCATCACCATCACCGTCATTTAACGTCTGCCTAAACCATGATGATGATAACATGCACGCACTCACTCCCAAATATACATAGGTGCAGATGCACATACTCAAATACATTCATTCATCCATGCACGTGCACACACACACACACACACGTGTAATGCATTTGTGAATGTCAACCTGCATGCATGTATTGTGCATGCGTGCACTTCTGTTTGGCTGTTATGTGCATTTGTATACGTGCGTATGCATATGTTATCCAACGATGGAGTGGATTTCATTTCATTGCAAGAAAATTACCACGGTGACAGAGAGTGTGATAAAGGATGCTGTGACAGCAGAACACTTGGTGGGATTGGCGACAGAGGAGGTGGTGGTGGTCATGGGGAGATTAAGTGATGGAGAGAGAGAGAGAGAGAGAGAGAGAGAGATTGGTTGGTGGGGTAGTGTGAAGGTTACTGAGTGATGTAAGAAAAAGGAGGAAAAGGGATTGCGAGAGGGGGGTGGGGTGGGGTGAGATAAGAAAAGAAACAGAGAGATGCAGAAAGAGTGAGAGCTTAAGGGTTTAGGAAAGTAGATGGTGGGGCTGTGAAGGTAGGATTTAGAAAT
>NC_068989.1:5760203-5765203 GCF_001194135.2 Octopus bimaculoides
GGTGACTCAGAAAGACAGATGATGTAAAAGAGAGAGAGGGAGAAGCGGAGGATTTAGAAAGACAGATTGTGAGATAAAGGAAGTTGCTACCAAGGATTTGATTGTGTGTGTGTGTGTGTGTGTGTGTGTGTGCACATGCGTGTGTGTGCGTTTGTGTGCACATGTGTACATGTGTGTGTGTGTGTGTGTGTGTGTGTGTGTGTGTGTGTGTGTGTGATCACAACTGCTATAACATTATAGTAAACTTAGCTGCAAGATAATCTTATAAGTGTGCCTTTGTGCGTCTTTAATAAATATATATTAAGCCATTCCATGAAAGATGGGCACCTTTGTTAACCCTTTAGCATTTAAAATGGCCATATCCAGCCCCCAGATATCCTGCCTGTTTTATGTTGAGACTAGCTGCATCTAACCTCTCGCACATTACAGTGTCACACTAAAGACTGAACAATCACATCTTCAAAATCTCAAAGCTATGGGATAATGCATGATTAAGTCAAAACAATGTAAGGCCTGGGGGGGGGGGTCTGAAAGGGGTTTCAGGGAGTAGCATCCCTGCCTGCCTGAGCAAGTTTTCCACCACATTTCTTAAAACTCATGATAGAGGCCTTGGTGTCGGGACCACTCATGTCTAGAAACTGAAGTTTGGAGTAAGCAAGGGTATGCTCCCCATAGAAAATCCAGCTCCAAAAAAGCCTCATGATAGCAAAGGAGAATGGGCACCAGCTAGCCCCAAAGGTTGGGATGGGCTGCACCTACCTACCTCAGTTGCTGTGGCATTGAGGTAGATCTGGCAAAGGCTGATACAGCTTGGCACCAGTGACATCACAACTCATTTCTACAGCTGAGTAAACTGGAACAACATGAAGTAAAGTATCTTGCTCAAGAACACAGCATGCAGCCCGGTCTGGGAATCAAACTCACAACCTCACCATCATAAGTTCGATGCTCTAACCACTGAGCTATACACCTTCACTTTGGCAGAATAGTGCAAATTATAAGTTATTATTTTCTCTGTTGACGACCATAAATGATCACTGATGAGGCAATTAGAAATACTGAAACTAGCCACTTTGATCTCAGTAGTGTTGTCATTAGGCCAGTGGTTAGAACAACAGACGACAGGTAAAATATAGATGTAATTACTTCTCTCGCTCAAGAATTTCCCACCTGAAAACACTTGGAAAGAATACCAAGTTTAAAATCTTGTGCCAGCGGGACAACTAAGATTAAGAAAAGAATCTAAACATCAAATATCAAATAAAGTCTGCAGGGAAGAAACATTTTCTTAGAAATTTTTCTAACGACTGGTCAATTATTCCAATGTACATCTTTATGAATATTTTACCAAAAGTCTGTTTAATTGAACAAAATGTTTTAGCAGTTGTTTACAAAACTCAGATTTCTTATCTCAGATCTTAACAAGATTGATCGAGCATTCAATAATAAATTGTAAATCAATTGTAAAATTAATAATAGCATACATAATTACATATTAATAATAACATACCCAATTACTTACTCTGCATTTCTTATTATTTTCAGCTGCCTTGAGGCTAAACAAACATAACATCATTATCACCAGCATGCTTTACATTAATTTTTCTCTGTTAACAAACACAATCTAATTCAGTCTGATGCATTTTCCGTATAATATATCTTCATGTTTGTTCTTTTTTTTTTCCTCTAAATGTTTTTAAAATTACATCTACCTTTAGTGGCTAATAAAGAAAGTAACCACCACCACCACCACCACCACCACTGACATCATCATCATCGTCATCATCATCATCATCCTAATCACCATCATCATGATTTTAACGTCCACTTCTCCACGCTTTCTTGGGTTGGACTGAGTCTATTGAGGTAGATTTTTCTGTGGCTGGATGTCCTTCCCGTCACTAAACCTCATCTGTTTCCAAGCAAGGTAATAGCTCCACATTGTTAGACAGGTTTTATGTAGAAGACTTGAAATGAAGAATGACACTGCTTGTATGACAGGGACATTCTTTTACAACTATATGTGATGTCAAGAGAAGGAAACACAAACATAACATGCACACATACACATATATACCTATATACATACATACATATATATATATGTATATATATATATATATATATATATATATATATATATATATATATATATATATATATATATATACACACACATACACACATGATGATGATGATGGTGGTGGTGGTAATGAGAAAAATTGTAGAGGGCACACTAATTGACTTTTTGCAGGCACTTTTTGGAATGGTGTAATTGATGTAATTAATGCTGTAGGACTGAATTTTAGTAGACAATATTGAATGTGGGTGAATGTGTATGTGTGTGTGTGTATGTGTGCACATGCACCTAAGGACATACTTATGAGTACATGTGTTTGTCTGCATATGTATGGAAGAAAACACTTGAACACATCTGAAAGAGGTAGAACGAAAGAAAACCCACAAAAATACACACACACACACACACACACACACACACACACACATACACACACGCACAATTTCCAATTTGTCTGAGAGTAAAATTATAAATTGTATGAGAGAGTTTAGTGGCTTTGTTCCAAGATAACGAAGCTCATTCAAAGTTAATAAAGAAAACATTATCCCCATTGTTCCGATTCAAATGAAGGGATTGATAACACATTATTGAATGTGTTCTGTTCTTCATTGCACCAATATATATTCGAGAGAGGTGTTTTTATATTAAGTTACAACATTTGAAGACAAAAGTAGATTGTTGCCATCATTATTATTATTATTATATTAAGGCACTGAGTTGTCAGAATTGTTAGCATACTGGACAAAGTACTTGGTGGCATTTTGTTCACCTTAATATTCTGGGTTCAAATTCCACCAAGGTCGACTTTACCTTTCATCTTTTAGGGTCGGTAAGGTAAGTACCAGTTGAGTACTGGGGTCGATGTAATTGCATCAGAGCAGCAGAACCATTTGTATGCCAGGCAAAATGCTTATCAACATTTAATCTATTTTCACATTCTGGGTTCAAATTCCACCAAGGTCAACTTTACCTTTCGTTCTATCAGGGTCGATAAAAGAAGCACTTGTCGAGCACTGTGATTGAAGTCATCGATTAGCACAATCCCACCAAATTTTAGGCCTTGTGCCTTAGTAGAAAGGATTATTATTATTATTATCATACTAAGGCAGCGAGTTTTCAGAATTTTTAGCTAACTGAACGAAATACCTAGCAGCATTTCGTCCATCATAACATTTTGAGTTCAAATTCCACCGAGGTTGACATTGCCTTTCATCCTTTCAGGATTCATAAAATAAGTACCAGTTGAGTACTGGGGTCAATGCAATAAGCCTACTTACTTCCCTGAAATTGTTGACCTCATACCAAAATTTAAAATTATTATTATTATTATTATTATTATTATACTAAAGCAGTGAGCTGGCAGAATGGTTAGCACATTGGACAAAATGCTTAATGGCATTTTTCTGGCTTTTTACATTCTGAGTTCAAATGTCACTGAGGTAGACTTTAATGAGCATATCTCTGGGGTTGATAAAATGGAACTGTAATGCGGGGAAACAAAAACAATTTGCCTACCTTCTCATCATTTTGCTGTCCAGCTGTACTTACTCCAAAACTCACACCAAGCCCCTACACCTATCGATGGCAGCTGCTAGTACCTGTTCCTACCAGCTCATTCCCCTCATGTTGACTTGTCTTGAGCACTCACGGCAAAAGAAGATGACCCCTGGTCTTCCTTCCCTCACTTACTCTCTCACCCTTCCTGTTCCGGTCAAGCCCTTTGACTGTTGACATCACAACCCTTTCCTTCCGGCTCATCTCATCCCCATATAAAGTAAGTACCAGTTGAGTACCGGAATTGAGCCTTATGCATAATTTAGATAGTATTAATATTATTATTGCTGATTGTAATTTTTGAGAGCATGTCTTGGCTTTGACCATTCTATAGTATATACAGGGTGTCCACAAAGTCTGGGTACATGGGGATTAACACATACTTTAAGAAATTATTATTTTTTATATTTAATTGTTTATGTTATGATTTTATTTACTCCATGTACCCAGACTTTGTGGACACCCTGTAAATATTTCTATGTGCATGTGAGTGTGCACAAACACACATACACATATATACAATGGGCTTCCACACAATTTCCATCTACCAAATTCACTCACAAGGTATCAGCCACTTTGAGGTTGACCAACACCTTGTGAGAAAATTTGGTAGATGGCAACTATTGCCTGACCAATACTGAGGCTATAGTAGAAGACACATTGCTGTGCAATGGGACTGAACCCAAAACCACATGGTCGCAGAGCAAGCTTGTTAACCACATAGCCATGCATACTGTAAATCATAGGCATAACAGACCAGTGATAACGATCAGAGATGGAGAAAAGGAAGAAGAAATGCTTGCTGTTGTAGTAATCAGTTGTTCTATAGACATTACCATAATATTTAAAGAAAACAGAAACCATCTCCGCTGGACTAATGAGAAATCTGCAAATGATACACCTGAATTATGACTTAACATCAACACCTGTGATTATTGGAGTACTTGTTAACATCAGCGCCAGTCTTGAGAAACTGGGGTTCACTAAACCAGAAAATATTTGACTAATTAAGAAACTACGATAAGAAACCATTAGTAGAATGTTGATAATATGCAGAAGAATATATGAAGTTTGGGGGTGTAACAGGTAGACATACATGCATACAGTTGTATAAATATATGTCTGTGGTGTATATGAAGAGAAGTCAAAATATACAGATAAACACATGCAATGATATACACAAATGGTACATACAGACATATGTAATTACAGACATACAATGAAACCTAGTTGGTATATAAATTCCAGTGAAAGAGCCTAGCTTTTGGATTACAAATTGGCTTTTTCTGCATCAGTGAGGAATTTAAAAAAATAAAGCAAAAGAATACACACAGATATGTACAGAGGAATGAGTAATATATATATA
>NC_068989.1:5767703-5771035 GCF_001194135.2 Octopus bimaculoides
TAATTTATTTTTGGTTTTGTTTGATTTCACTTTTGGTTTCTTTCCATTGTATTTTGGTTATTGTGTGATACAGGAATCAGATACTTGATTCCAACATTGTTGATCATAGATTTAATTGATCCTCAGGGTAAATATCTTATCAGAAATGTCAAGCATGTTTTCGTTTCCCAGCCGCATTTTTGAAAATATCGATTCAGACAGACAGTCAGACTGAGAGACTGCAAGACTGCAAGACAGCAGGACAGCTGCTATTACTTTTCGATGCACGACTTTAGTTCAAACCGAACATGATTATGAATCAACCGCTAGGATTTCTTCAATGCTAATCTGATTTGACATTATAAACTCCAACAAGAGACAGAAAAGAGCAACACGTACACCTATGTAATTTGAACTACATACTTTTCACTTGTCAGGCAAACATGTCACCAATTATCTGACAGGGCGCCTGCCATTCTATCTCCTTCAATTACATACTAGAATTTGCTTCTGCTGTTTCCACTGAATTGTTTAATCTCCTATCGGTCACTTAGTGCTAGCATAACACGTTATTCCAGAAATGTCCGACATAACAAGGTGTCCCATTTTGGTTCTATGTTTACAATTAGAAATACACCCAAGAACCAATTACAAACTAACTGCCAAAATTCTTTATTCTAAAACTGGTGCACTCTGTTCGTCACGAGGATGAGGGTTCCAGATGATTCGGTCACTGGAACAGCCTGCTTGGGAAATTCATGTGCAAGCGGCAGAGCACCCTACAACACATGTACCCTAAACATAGTTCTCAGGGAGGTTCAGCATGATACAGAATGTGACAAAGCTGATCCTTTTAATTACAGGTACAACTCATTTTTGCCAGTTGATTAGACTGGAGCAACAGGTAATAAAGTGTCTTCCTCAAGGATACAACGTATGGCTGGGCACCAAACATGTGACCTTATGATTGTCAGCCAAATAACTTAACTACTTGGTTACATTCTATTTATCTATGTGCCTTTTTAAAGCTTAGCCAGGCTCATGGGCCCGGTTTCCCGGTTTCTATGGCGTATATGTTCTCCCCACCAGCTGGACGGGATGCTAGTCCATCGCAGCGTTACTCAAGAAACAGGAAGAAAGAGTGAGAGAAAGTTAAGGCAAAAGAGTACAACAGGGGTTGCCACCACTCCCTGCCGGAGCCTCGTGGAGCTTTAGGTGTTTTCGCTCAATAAACATAAACAAACACAACGTCCAGTCGTGGCAGTCAGACAATTTCTGCAATCACATCACCCCTAACATCTGGCCACCTAACTCCACAGACTGCAATCTCCTTGATCATTATGTGTAAGATACAGCTGAGCGAGAGACCAACAAATCTCTTTATAACACCAAAGATGAACTGAAGGTAAGGATTATGGCAGCATCCACCAGCTTAAACAAGGAGACTGTCCAGAAGAGTTGCAGGAGATTCCAAAGTCGACTGGAGGCCAAGGTTGAAGCCAATGGCGACTCTATTGAGTAAATTTACTCTTCAGTATTTCAAGATATTTTTATGTAATTTTGGTAAATATATCTGTTAATATGAGAGATGTCAGTGTTAATTTCATTTGTGCATAATTTAGATGACAATACATTCACTGTATACATATATATTTATATAAAATGTATATTATATACATATATTTTATATATATATTAGTTTTCCTAAAAATATATATATATCATATGTATATTACACGCATATATTATATATACCATGAGTATATAATACACAAGCTGTCTCTTGCCTGTGAGGAGTTTGAGAAACCTTTCCATCTTATCTCCTGCACACAGCACACATTCACTTGTCTCTACTCAAGCAGCTTCACAATCTCACCAGAACTATCTTCTGCCATACCTACATTTATAGCTACTGCTCTAAGGTTTTGGAACCTATAGGAAGAAGGAGCGTGTCTTCAGTGGTAAAACTGCTTGGTTTTTTGTGGGGTTCACTACTATCTTATGGCATCTGTACATAGATATGTATATATGTATGAAGAATAAAATATATAGAAAGCAATAAATTTGAGAAGGCGCCACCAATTTTCTCTGATCTTTCCAAATGACATTTTGAATATTGCTCAGAATTCAATTTGGCATTTTATTTCTGACAATCAACTTTCAATGTCATCATTTGTATTGTCTCATCTATTTATTTACCATTTTTATTTTCTTTGAATTCTACGTATATCTACCTTTCGCCTTGAATTTCCTTCCACCCCACTCACTTTCTATTTATATCTTCTTTACCTTAAGTATCTTTCTTTTGCTTTATTGCTCTTTGTGTTCATGAAGTTGTCTATATTTCTTCCTCTTGTTCTGACTCTCTGTCAGTCTCTCCATGAACAATGCATCTGTGTATCTACCCATTTCTATCCAAGCATCTGAATATTTGGCCTACTCTAAGTATCTGTTTATCAACCTACATATTTACATACCTATCCACCTCTCTTTCTATGTGTGTGTATACAGACACACATATTCTTGTTAACTTTATCTACCAATTTATCTAACTGTATAACTATGTTCCCCAGGTAGTCACACACTTGTCTGTGCATTTCCTGTCTACTTCACAACCACTTTTACATTTCTCTATGTATGTATTTAGCCAGCTATCAATACATATATACACACACATATCTATCTATCTATCTATCTATCTATCTATCTATCCATCCATCTATCCATCTATCTACCTATCTATCCATCCATCTATCTATCCATCCATCTATCTACCTATCTATTTATCTATCTTTCTATCTACATATCTAACTATCTATCTATCTCTATACATACACACATTTATATGCAGACGCATCAAAACACAGACATATGTGCGCATTTATGTGGGTGTGTGTGTGTGCATGTGTATCTGTTTCTTCTTGCAATCTATGCATTCATTTCTCAAACTCTCCTCTTGTTCTTTCTTTGTCTCTCTCTTTCTCTCTCTTTGTATCTCTGTCCCTCTCTATCACTATTCTTTCTACAAATATACCTTTCTAATTCGTTTTTTTTTTTTCCGACACACATAATTGTTATCTGTCTTTTAGTTCTGTCACTGTTTCTTTATCTGTCTTCATTTTGCAACTCTTTCTCCAATGTGTGTGTGGGTGAGTGCACGCGCATGTATGTGAGTATATGTACACACATATTTGTATCTCTCTCTCTCTTTCTGCATGTATGTAGGTATCTAGTCATCTTATTCTCAATTTTCCTGCTTCTATTGTCCTTCCTCTCTCTGTGTCTTTTAGTGTGTGTGTGTGTGTATATATATATATATATATATATATATATATATATATATATATATATAT
>NC_068989.1:5772628-5783326 GCF_001194135.2 Octopus bimaculoides
TATATATACATATATATCATATATATATGATATGTATGTATATATATATATATACATATATATATATATATATATATATATACATATATATCATATATATATATGATATATATATATATATATATATATATATAAAGTGTGTGCATGTGTGTACCTTTCTCAACTGTTTCTAACCTCTTTCTCTGTCACACATACACACACACACATACACCCGCAATCACCCATCACCATCATCGGCACCAACACCATGTTTCTGGCTATTATTTTTTACTGAAGAATATTTGACTCTTAATTCACTAATTTATTGGAATTGCAGAGGAGGAGAAGAGTAAAAGTCTGTTTGTTTTTTTTGTTTTTTCCATTCCCCCCCCCCCCCAAATAACCAAATGCAAATTGATGGATTTTCCACTCTCCCCCAAAAATACTTGTCGTCAGTATAACCATCAGCATCATCACCATCATTGGATGTCTTAGCCAACCTCACATTGTTATAGTTATATTCATCGTTGTCATTGTCGTCATCGCCGTTATCATCATAGATATCATGAATATGAAACCATTATGATGATGTCTTTGATCAGAGGTCTTTGATCAGGACTGAACTGGGGCTAAACAACAACAATAACAATAACAACAAAAATAAATGTAAATGTAGGAACAACAACAACAACAACCTGACAGCAATAATAATAGTATTTTCTTTTATGTTAAATATAATTCGCCATAAAAGAAATTATTCTTTTTATAAAAGATTTAATAGGCAGAGGAATGACATCAGGAAAAATAACACTACTAAGATGGAAGTTGCTCGGCATTTTACATGAAACATCTGTGAATTTGACAAACACCTGAAAGCACACCTTCTTAGAAAATATCTGGACTTCACTTTAGTTTCAGTCTTCAAGGCATATGATGATAAATATATTTGGAAGGGTCTAGCAAGAAGCCCTAGGGCGAGATGAACAAAATGATAGAAGTGTCTATCATATTTATACAAAACTTCTTGCCCAGCAATTCTCTTGTTGAACATTGCTCATGAACTCACAACAGACAAACTGTAGACATGGACCCTTCTCTGAGGACTAGCCCAATAGTTAGTGAAGGTCCTTAGGGAATTGCCCATGAACTCACAACAGACAAACTGTAGACATGGACCCTTCTCTGAGGACCAGCCCAATAGTTAGCCTGTAGTGAAGGTCCTTTGTCTACAGTTCATCTGTTATGAGCTCATTGGCAACACCCTACATAGCTCCCTAGGGCATTGCCCATGAACTCACAGCAGACAATCTGTCCAACCCATGCCAGCATGGAAAGCGGATGTTAAACAACAATGCTGATGATCATGATGATACATATGCACTGGGCTTCTTTCCATTTCCACCTACTAAATCCACTCACAAGGCTTTGGTTGGCCTAAGGTTAGGGTAGTAGGTACTTGCCCAAGGTGACACATAGTGGAACTGAACACAGAAGCATGTGGCACGAACACAAACTTCTTACCACACAGCCACCCTCATGATAAGACAAGGAGACACAAACACACACAAACACTGGTCTTCTCGGAGTTCTTGTTATCCAAATCAACTTATAAGGTTTTGATTGTCCCAGGTGTAGAGTAGAAGAGACTTTCTCAAAGAACCAGCTTGCTTACCAACTAAAATGGTTCCGGGTTCAGTCCCATTGCGTGGCACCTTGGGCAAGTGTCTTCTCCTATAGACTTGGGCTGACCAAAGCCTTGTGAGTGGAGTTAGTAGACGGAAACTGAAAGAAGCCCATTGTATATATGTTTATATATGTGTGTGTGCATGTATATGTTTGTGTGTCTGTGTTTGTCCCCCTAACTCCTCTTAACAACCGATACTGGTGTGTTTATGTCACAGTAACTTAGCGGTTCAGCAAAAGAGGCCAATAGAATAAGTACTACGTTTACAAAAAATAAGTCCTGGGGTCGATTTGCTCGACTAAAGGTGGTGCTCCAGCATGGCCACAGTAAAATGACTGAAACAAGTAAAAGAGTAAATATATATATAAAACATGCCTTGTATCTCCAAGCAATCTTCAAGTTCTGAGCACATGGTCTATTTCTGCCTTAACTTCTGTCTCCAAACAAGATACTATATATAGCTCATATCTCTACACTGTATACTGGATTCGCTCAATGAAACAATAACACACACACACACACACATACACACATATATATATATGTACACCTGACCTTATTTACTCCATATTTGTAGGGCGGTATCATTAATCTAAGTTTATTTGACACAGATTGATTACTCACAAGCCCCCACCCCATCACCACCTGCACCTCATCATCATCACCATCCTCATCCACAGAAATCAATGAAGACTCTTTAGTCGACAAGTAGGCATATCAAGTCGTAAAGGTTATACGAAGTGCACAGCATTGGTTGTAATTACAGAAAAATATCTATATTTAGGATGTAACCTTGTCTCACTTGTAGAGTGTAGTCAATGAAAACATTGTTTGTCTTACTTTAAGAAAAACAGCATGCATACACATGCATGTAGAAACACATACACGCAGCTTGCACAAAGAATCTCTCTATTTGCACACATGTACACAAATAACACAATGAAAAAAATATTTTTTTAAAATATATAATGCTGTTATGAAAATGTTATATATGTCATTTCACATCTCTCAGCATGGTTGTGTGGGTAAGGAGGTTACTTTACAACTAAATGGTTTAATGTTCAGTCCCACATAACTTTATTTACATTATTTACATTTGATAGATATTTGTCCTATATGTTGCTCGTTGTTAACACAATGTTTTGGCTGATATACCCTCCAGCCTTCATCAGGTGTCTTGGGGAAATTTCGAACCTGGGTTCTCATTGCTAACATATTTTTCGATGCTGTTATTATTATTATTATTACTATTATTATTATTATTACTATTCAGGTCACTGCTTGGAATCGAACTCAGAATGCTGGGGTTAGTAGCCCGCGCTCTTAACCACAACACCATATGCACGTGAGCAATTATGGAGTGAATTTTAGGGCTTATAAATCTAATATTCTCCTATCCTTCCTTAATACCAGTTCCAATATGGCATCATGGTTAAGAGTGTGGGCTACCAACCCCAAGATTTCAAGTTCGATTCCAGGCAATGACCTGAATAATAATAATAATAATAATAATGATAATAATAATAATAATAATAACAACAACAACAACACCGAAAAATACCTTAGGAATGAGAAACCAGGTTTGAAATTTCCCCAAGACACCTGATGAAGGCTGGAGAGTATATCAGCCGAAATGTTGTGTTAACAACAAACAAGATGAGGACAAATATCCATCAAATGTAAATAATGTAAATAATGTGCATAATTCCTCATCTCTTAAATATAGAACTGTACCACATAACTTGTTGCAAGTGACTATATATTCAGTCTCATTTCTGTAATTCTTCATCTTTCTGCTTTCAATCCTTGTTCCATTTTCTTCTTGCTTCATTCCATCTTTCGGTTCTACATATTCTTTTTGCCTGGAATCTAGCTTC
Organism: Octopus bimaculoides; assembly: GCF_001194135.2. Taxonomy (NCBI): domain Eukaryota; kingdom Metazoa; phylum Mollusca; class Cephalopoda; order Octopoda; family Octopodidae; genus Octopus; species Octopus bimaculoides. The sequence goes on from NC_068989.1 coordinate 5,776,169, forward strand.
TGTTTCTTCTCGAGTTTCTCGCTGTCATTTTGTAGCGCTACTTTTTCCTTCTATTCAATTTACATCAAAATTTTGACACCTTCATGTTATAATCTCCATCATCTTTCTGCAGATCAAAATTCTGCAGTTCCTCTGTGACTAAGAATTTCTCCCATCTGTTTAAGCTGTAATTGCCTAATGAATATTTGATAAGTCATTTTTACACTTCCTTAATCTCATTCCGTCACTCTCAAACCATTTTTCATTATGCTGACGCACAAACCTCATTATTTCCTCTCGTCTCATCTTTCTATCTATTTCTCTGTGAGTGTGTGTATGTGTACACACAAACACACATATACGATTTTATTTAGGCATACTAATAACCACTTGTCAGGACTCAATATAATTATGCTTCAGAGTAAATTGTTACACAATTACAGAGCATAATATCAATTAATGAGTGACAAAAGAACAGTAGACACATGATTACTTTCAATAGCTTACAGCTGTTTCCTACAGCTTAATGAAGCAGTGTACTCAGAGCTCAACACCAGAGCAACATCCTACAGCTCCCTATTTGGTCACAAGTAAAATCTGCTTTCATTTCCCCAATGCCTTCTCTCATATCAACATTTTGATATTATTCATAAATTTTCCTTTTACTCTCTCTCTCTCTCTCGATTATTCACTTACATTTTATACATCTGTTATTTTATCCCATTACCTCTCTAATTTCCCTTCTCTACTGTAGAGCTCTATTTTTCTTTCCCTCACTTTTCTACTCTTTCTCATGCTTTCTCTTGCACTCTCCCTCTATATACATGTTTCCCTGTATTTTGCTGTCTGCTTGTCCGATTGCCAGTTTTGTTTGCTGGTTGGCAGCAAGCTTTTTATATTTCTCTCCCTTTCCCACAGTATAAGTCTTTCACCTATATATTTATCTAATCGAGATATCTTAACAATACTCTCTTGCACACTCACCTCCACCTCTTTCAGCACAACCACTGCTTTCTCCTTCCATTTTCTGATGGTGTGACAGAATAGAGAAGGAAACCAGCAAACAAAAAAAAAAGGGAGCTGACCTTTAAAAATACTGATACTTATGCTTACACTTACATACATATGCACACACATTGATATATATATATATATATATATATATATATATATATGGAGAGAGAGAGAGAGAGAGAGAGAGAGAGAGAGAGAGAGATCTACACAAGCATACAAGCTGCATATTTATATACATAATCATAAAATGTGTACATTATATATATATATATATATATATGTATGTATGTATGTATATGGGTATATAACATACACACACACTCATCCCTATATATTTACGCATATACTTCTTTGCATGCATTTATTTATCTAAACAAGTCCCTTAATGTCCCATAATTAAGGCAGCACTCGAAATATATGTTTATATAAAGATCCATACAAGATATATGGGACACGTTTGAAACACACACACACACACACACAGGTGTGTGTTATGTGTTTGTATGTGTGTGCATACATGCCTGTGTGCATGCGGGCCTGTGTGTGCGATTGTGTTAGCATGTGTGCGTGTGCAAGAGCAGCATTACTGATGCATTCACTGGGCAAAAACAACATCGAAATCAAGGATGTATTTCCTGTTGGTATCACCATTAATAATGTCAAATCAATGATTGGTGAGATGAGTGTGTGTAAGCGTGCAATTATATTTCTGTGTGTGTGTGTGTGTGTGTGTGTGTTTGTGTGCTTATATGTGCATATGTGTGTGTGCTTGTATGTGTGTGTGTTTGTGTAGGTGTGTAATTAAAAAGAGTGAGGGAGGTGTATATGGCTGTGTTTAAAAGAGAGAGAGAGAGAGAGAAACAAAGAGAGAGAGAGAGAGAGAGAGAGAGAGGGAGAGAGAGAGAAACAGAGAGAGTGGGCAACGGAGAGAGAGAGAAACAGAGAGAGTGGGCAACAGAGAGAGAGAGAAACAGAGAGAGAGAGCGAAACAGAGAGAGTGGGCAACAGAAAGAGAGCAAGAGAGAAGGCAACAGAAAAGGAGTGAGCAACAGAAAGAGGGAGCAACTGAGAGAGTGAAAGAGAGAGAAACAGAGAGAGTGAGCAACAGAGAGAGAAGGCAACAGAAAGGGAGTGAGCAACTGAGAGAGTGAAAGAGAGGGAAAGAGAGAAACAGACAAACAGACAGACAGAGAATTCCATGAAGTTGCATTCATGTTTCACTGTGTTTCTTTAAATCTTATGTGCATGCATTTATGAGTTGATGTGTGTGTGTGTGTGTGTGTGTGTGTGTGTGTGTGTGTGTGTGTGTGTATGTGTGTGTGTGTGTATGTGTGTGTGTATGTGTGTGTGTGTGTGTGTAAGGAAATCAGTGCTCGTGTGCGTGTTTATGTATATGAGTTTCTATAAAAGATTAATATGCATGTAAGCGAGGGAAGAAAAGGGGGGATGCACACAGTGACGAGAGACTTGATGCGGTTTTTAAGTACCAAGTGCAGTCATGCATGCTTGATTGCATACCTGCCGTGAATAACGATGCACGTACGCCATGGATGTTGGTATTTCCAATAAACACTAACAACATATCATATATCTACATATGAGAGAGACAGAAAAACAGGTAGACAGATACAGAGGTATACATATATATATATATATATATATATATATAGAGAGAGAGAGAGAGAGAGAGAGACAGCCAGACAGACAGATAGATAGATAGATAGAAAGAGAGAGAGAGAGAGATGAATAAATAGATAGATGGATTCATATATAGATACATCAATGTATATATATATATATATATACAGATAGACAGACAGATGCACACACAAGTGGGGGGAACGAGTGTGAGTGGGAGGAGGCAGGGAAAGAGAAAATCAGAGAAGAGTGGGTTGGTGGACGAAGAACGAGGCGCTTATATGGAAAGTGGTACCACTAGGTCAATCAATACAAAAATCTATAGAGGAGTGGGTAGGCGGTTTGGGGGTAGGGGAGGGGGTGAAGCAGTTGTTCATTTGAATCCAACCTTATTGGTAATAACAAAGTTCAGAATCCTCAGGTAGAATCATCAATCACAAGAACTGGTAAAATTGTTATTGCATCGTACAAAACATGTCATGGCATTTGTTTCAGCTCTTAATATTCTGAGTTCAAACCCTACCAAGGTTAACCTTGCCTTTCATTCATTTAATAAAATAAAGTAGCAATCAAATGCTGGGGTTGATACTATCGATTGTTCCTCTCCAGTAAAATTGCTGGCCTTGTGCCTGTGTTAGATACTGCTTTTATTATTTATTTCAAAGCTAAAGGTGGCAAGCTTGCAGAATCGTTAGCATACCAGGCGAAATTCTTAGTGATATTTCATCTGCCACAACGTTCTGAGTTCAAATTCTGCTGAGGTTGACTTTGCCTTTCATACCTTTGGGGGTCGATGAAATAAGTACCAGTTGTGCACTGGGGTCCCTTCCCCCAAATTTGATGCCTTGTGCTTCCAGTAGAAAAGATTATTTATTCAGAAGCTCACTTTGCAACCCTGTGGTTTCGGGTTCAATCCCATTGTGCAGTATCATGGGCAAGTGTCCTCAACTATAACCTCAAGATTACAATGCCTTGTGAGTAAATTTAGTTGATGGGAACTGTGCAGAATCCCATATATATTTACATACATACATATATATATATATATATATATATATATATATACATATATATATATATATATATAGATATTATCATCATTATCATCATCATCAGTTAACATCCATTTTCCATGCTGGTATGGGCTGGATGGTTTTCACAAGAGCTGCACCAGGGCCCATTACCTGGTTTTTGGCTTGGCTTCTACATCTGGATGCCCTTCCTCATGCCAACCACATAGTAGAGTGTACTAGTGCTTTTAGTGTGGCCCCAGCACCAGAGCTTTATCAACCCTGCAAAGATGAAAGGCAAAGTTGACCTTAATCGTGGTAGAATTTTAACTCGGAACATAGTAGGAATTAATCTGCACAACAGGTACCTAAACTTATTCTCAGTCTAACACCCCAGCTCAACACTGCACCACCTCATGCATTACATCTTGTGCTACTCCTGAGATAAATCTAAATTAAGATTACTTAACACCAGATTAGCCTTTATCAAGCAGTTTATCTTTCTGACAGCTGCGTGCATTCAGGATCACATTGTATAATATGCTCTTCACTTTGGAAGACAATACAGTGTTAAAAGTGATAGATTTGGCTCCAGTTTCTAGCAAGATAAATATCTGCATAGAGGCTATCTTGTTGGCATCTGAAGTTGTTTAACCTTGCATTAGTCAGGTAGACCCACGATCTTCATCATACAGACTTATAGATCAAAAGCAGTCCAGTCAAACTCCTAACATCTTTTCGGAATATAATTTTCAAGATATAGCCTATCAATTTTTGTTTTTTTTTGTTTTTAAAATGGCAGATAGTGATTTGATGAAATTGTTGCTATTTATATAAATGCTTGAGGTATAACATAGGGGATCCTTAATCGATCTGAAGTATCAAGTTTTTAGGGGGGAAAAAAAACATTAATCATTTAAATCAGCCAGAATTCCAGAACTAATGATTTTTATTTACCACATCCCAAATGTCTATTCTGTTCAGGTATTCTGATATCTGCCTTGTTTCTCTGTTCACTACTGCCCCTGTGATCTTGGTCGGAGATCACAGGGGCATGAAACTTGAGTTGCGTGCTAAACATTTAGTTTAGATAACGTCAAACTGGGATAACCGATCTGATCCGTGTCAGCATGGAGAGCAGATGATGATGATGATGATGATAATAATAGTGATGATGATGATGATGATGATGGTGGTGGTGGTGGTGGTGGTGATGATGGTAAAGATAGTGATGATGACAATCATAATGATCATGATGATGGTGATGTTAATGATGATGATGATGATGTGATGAGGTAGAAGAGAAATTTCAATTAATATTTTCTTTTTTTTTTTTGCAGTTTTCAATGCATCATCGTTTGATTTATTTATGTATCCATCTTCATGCCATTGGTCCATGTGAGTTATTTCCCTTGGCTCATTTTACTCTAATTTTCCATAAGGTTTATTCTTTTACTTGTTTCAGTCATTTGACTGCGGCCATGCTGGAGCACAGCCTTTAGTCGACCAAATTGACCCCAGGACATATTCCTTGTAAGCCTAGCACTTATTCTATCGGTCTCTCTTGATGAACCACTAAATTACGGGGACGTAAACACACCAACATCGGTTGTCAAGCGGTGTTGAGGGGACAAACACACACACACACAAACATATACACACACATACATATATATATATATATAAATATATATACACGACAGGCTTCTTTCAGTTTCCGTCTACCAAATCCACTCACAAGGCTTTGGTCGGCCCAAGACTATAGTAGAAGACACTTGCCGAAGGTGCCATGCAGTGGGACTGAACCCGGAACCATGTGGTTGGTAAGCATGCTACTTACCACACAGCCACTCCCGTGCATATATATACATAATTTATATAAGGTTGTTCTTTTTTAGTTGAAGGTGAACGATATATTTGTCTGGTTTGTTGTTTCCGAAACGTTGAGAAATTTACAATTTTCGCACATAATTTTGGTTCCCGCCTCTTTTATTATATCACCTGTCAGTATTAATGGTTAACATCACTGTTGGCGGTGGTGGTATTGGTGGTGTTAGTGGAGATTATGTAACTGTTGTTTAGTAGCGGTGGTGCTTGTGCTGGTGGTGGTAATGGCTTGTGGTAATGTTTATGTCAGGATGACACAGTGGTCATAACGCTTATGTGTCGGGTTGGAGAGGTGGAAGTAGTGGAGTTTATGTCAGTGTGTTGTGGTGGTACTGCGGAAGTTTGTCAGTATGTGTTATGGTAGTGGTGGTGGAGATGAAATTTGTCAAGATGTAGTTGTAGTGACGTGTATGTCCAGTGTGTGGTGGTGCTGATGGAGGTAAAGGGTGGGTGGGGGGTGGGGGGTAGCGAGTTCATTTTGTTTGCCAGGATTATAGTTTTCTCTGTCACCAGCAACAATAGATTCTCGGAGTCGTTAATGCAGATATTGTTCATGTTGTTTAACCCAGGTCAGACCCTATTATCAAGGATATTCTGACCATGGCCACTTCATCATCCCATTTTCGACACTCTCAATATCACTCTCTCTCTCTTGTTCTCTATTTCTCTCCATCTCATGCACTTGTTCCTTTTTCTCTTTCCCTTTCTCTGTCTGTCTCTCTCACTGTTTTTCACTCCCTCTCTTTCTCTCACTGATCACACACACTCTATCACTCTGTGTCTCACTTTCCTTGTTTCACTCTCTCTCAATCTCACCCCCTCTCTCTAAATATCTCCTTCCTCTCTCTCTCTCTCTCTCTTTCTCTCTCCATTGTACCAGTAATACAAAGAGCTGGCCTTGTTACATCGTCTCACACACAACTACCTCCATGCTAATTTCACAAACTAACAATTCAGTTGCTTAACCCTTTAACATTCAAATCACTGTCAAATGTATTCCTTATTTATTCACATTGCTTCGAATTAAGCATGCATTATCTTGTACCTTCAAGATTCGAATAACATGATTACTCATATTTAGAATGGCATTATCCGATAGATATAAGAAACCAGATTTGGCTGGTTTCAACATAAAACAGAATACATGGCATTAATCTTTTAGAATTATAGATGCGGGCGTGGCTGTGTGGTAAAAGGCGTGGGCATGGGTGCGTGGTAAGAAGCTTGCTTCTCAACCACATAGTTTTGGGTTCAGTCCCATTGCATGGCACCTTGGACAAGTGTGTTCTACTATAGCCTCAGGCTAACCAAAGCCTTGTGAGTGGATTTGGTAGACAAAAACTGAAAGAAGCCTGTCATGTATATATATATATATGTGTGTGTGTGTGTGTGTGTGTGTGTGTGTGTATATATCATCATCGTTTAACGTCCGCTTTCCATGATAGCATGGGTTGGACAATTTGACTGAGGACTGGTGAACCAGATAGCTATACCAGGCTCCAATCTGATTTGGCAGAGTTTCTACAGCTGGATGCCCTTCCTAATGCCAACCACTCCAAGAGTGTAGTGGGTGCTTTTACGTGCCACCGGCACGAAGGCCAGTCAGGCGGTACTGGCAATCTATATATAT
>NC_068989.1:5783375-5784909 GCF_001194135.2 Octopus bimaculoides
TATATATATATATATATATATATATATATATGATATTTATTACGTGAACTATGCCGCAATGAAAGAAGTATGAGAAAGATACTGTATATATATTTTTTTTCCGTGCAGGGGTTCCTTGAGACATGTAATTTATTTTAAGGGTTACGCAAGGGTAAAAAGGTCGAGAAACACTGACCTAGGGCAACATTATCTCATGTCCCCATTAAGGCAGTGAGCTGCCAGAATCGTTAGGACATTGGGTAAAATGCTTCGCAGCATTTCATCTGTCTTCATGTTCTGAGTTCAAATTCAACTTTGCCTTTCATCCTTTTGGGGTTGATAAATTAAGTACCAGTTGAGTTATGGGGTCGATGTAACCTACTTACTCCCCGCCCCCTGAAATTACTGGCCTTGTGCCAAAATTTGAAATCATTATCTTATGTGTCCTTAGTTTCTATTTCCAAGATAGTAAGGAGCGATAAGAGGGAAATTTAGCTGCTATTTCTACCATTTAAAGGCTTTCTTGATGGCTGGTGTTGTTATTGTAGATATTAGTGGTAGAGTTAGTGATGGAGACGGAGATGGAGATGTAAGTGTAGGTAGCTGGAGAGGTGCTTAGGTAAGTTAATGTATGTGGTTGGAAGTGTTTATTGAGTGGGAGAGAAAGACGTGGGAGACGGAACGGAGATTGAGTTGTCAATCTGGGTGGAAAATACTAATAATAATAATAATAATGATAATAATAATGATAATAATAATTAACTGAAACAAAGAAACAAAAGGAAGAAAGAAAACACAGAATGAGAAAGAGAGAGTTACAAAAAGAAAAGTGAAAACAAAAATGAATAATAAATGAGACAGTGAGAGAGAGAGAGAGAGAAAGAAGAGAAAGATGAATAATGAATGAAAGAGAGGGAGGGAGATAGAGAGAGAGAATGGAGAGACAAAAAGACAAAGTATTATAATGAACGAGAGAAAAAGAAGCAAAAATTAAAGAAAGAATAAATGAGAAAAAGAATAATGAGAGAGAGAATGAATGATATACAAGCTAGAAACAATGAATAAAAATGAAAGAGAGAGAGAGGGTGGGAGAGAGAGGGGGAGGGGGAGAGAGGGGAGAGAGAGAGAGGCAAGAATTGTAATGAATGAGAGAAAAAGAAGCAAAAATATATAAAAAAAGTGAAAGAAGACAAAGAATGGTAATGAGAGAGAGAGAGAGAGAGAGAGAGAGAGAGAGAGAGAGAGAGAAAGAGAGAGAGAGAGGGAGAATGGTATAAAGAATGAAAGAAAAAGACGGTAGAAGCAAACAAAATAATTGGATGACAGAGTGAGAAAGAAAACTGAAGCAAAGAAAACAAATGGAATGAAATTGAATGAAAGTGTGGTGGAAGAAGAAGAAGAAGAAGAAGGTGAAAAAGGTGAAGAAGGTAAAGAAGGAGAAGAAGAAGAGGAGGAGGAGGAAGAAGAAGGAGAAGAAGAAGAGGAGGAGGAAGAAGAAGAAGACAGAGAAGAAGAAGAGGAGGAGGAAGAAGAAGAAGACAGAGAAGAAGAAGAG
>NC_068989.1:5784919-5792236 GCF_001194135.2 Octopus bimaculoides
GAAGAAGAGGAGGAGGAAGAAGAAGAAGACAGAGAAGAAGAAGAGGAGGAGGAGGAGGAAGAAGAAGAAGAGGAGGAGGAGGAAGAAAAGGAAGGTGAAGAAGAAGAAATCAAATGGGAATGAATGAAATGGAGAGATTAAAAAACGAAAGGAAAGACCATCTAGCTCGCTTAATCAAAGATTGGCACAGAAATAATCAAATTAGAGAAAGTAAAATAGAAAAGAAGTCACGAAGCAGAAGATAGCTAATAGATAAAAATGGTGGAGGTAAAAATAACCTAACTTGATAAAAGAGAAAAACTTAATAATAACGTTTCTTTTATGTTGTTATTTTTATTAAGGAAATTCTGGATTGGAAGAAATCAGTAGAGTAAAAGGCAAAATGCTTTGCTGACATTTAGTTGCATTGCATTTGGTTTTGAGTTCAAGCCTCACTGAGGTACGCCTTCTATTTTAGGTTGATAGAATCAAGTAATGGTAAAGTACTGAAGTCGATTTATTCAACCGTTTCCTTTCCTTCCAATGAATTCTTGGTCTTATATTTATCATCATCATCATTGTTTTAATGTCCACTTTTACATGCTTGCATGTGTGGGACAGAATTCTTGAGGAGGTTTTTTTTTGTTTTTTTACAGCTGAATGCCCGATTCCAAGTGTGGCAATTATTTCACCAAAAACCAGACATGTTTTCACGGAAGATTAAAAAAGGACACTACATGTTCTGAGTTCAAATCCCGCTGAGGTTTTCAACTTTGCCTTTCATCCTTTCGGGGTCAATAAATTAAGTACCAGTGAAGTACTGGGGTTGATATAATTGACTTAACCCCTCCCCAAAACTTGCTGGCCTTGTGCCAAAATTTGAAATCAATTTAGACCAGTTCACTGGTGCATGTGTGTGTGTGTGTGTGTGTGTGTTATAAGCCAGTAAAAGCAGTATGCGTATCCATGTTCAATGATTTGCATATAGCTTCTCTCTTCTTCTTCACAACATTATTTTCCACACTGTCTTCCACACGTTACACTTCTGCCATCAGAATGGTGTGAGGGAAGATCTCTCTACTTTGAAATAATGACTCTTAGAAGACTTCATTTCAACTTTCATCTGACATGAAATCTGGAGTGAACGACACAAAAGTAGACTTTTTGAGTCATTACATACAAGTATTTATACACACATACACGCACATGCATGCACTCACACCTGTCTATCTGTCTGTCTATCCATCTCACAATCTATCTATCTTTCCCTCTCTCTCTCTCTCTATATATATATATATACACACACACACACACATGCGCTCATACACACACACACATGCTCTCTCACTCATATATATATATATATATATATATCATCTACTGTTTCCATCTTAACCCATCAAACTATGTATTTTTACCACATAGTTGTGTATCTCATTAACAGTGTGGCAAACAAAAGCCAAAGAGTGACAGAGAAGGGTGAGAAAGAAAGAAAGAAAGAAAAAGAGAAAGAAAGAGAGAAAGAAAGAAAGAAGGAGAGAAAGAAAGAAGGAAAGAAAGAAAGGTGACACATAGAAAATGTTTCATGTGCATGTGTATGAAAGACGGTATTTACCAAAGAATTATTCACAAATATTGTGTCAAAGTCTGAAAGAAGAGAAACAGACAGACATGGAGACAAAGAGCAAAGAATACAAGAGAAGAAACGGTAAGATAAGGACTTGAGAGAGAGAGAGAGAGAGAGAGAGAGGTGGAGGAGAGAGAGTTGTAATAGGATTGTATAGTAATGAGGAAAATCTGGGCCAAGATTTAGGTTCCGCTTATTCTCGACATTGTCTGGATCTTTACTGATTATCACATACAAATAGATGCACATACATGTGCAGACACATGTAGTTCAACTGTTTTATACACACACACACATACACATGAACACATGCACACATCTATGTGTGTGTTTGTATGTTCACCTTATTATTTATTGATTGCATACATGCATGCAAGCACACACATACACCATGTACATCATACGTGTAATGTGTGTGCATATATGTATATATTTATATATATATATATATATGTGTGTGTGTACATAGACACATGAGTACATATGTGTATAAACATATATACACACAAGCACAGATATTTACATATATACATATACACACACATATACATACATGTTTATACATCTGTATACATACATATATAAATACATATATTTATATGTATACATATATATATATACATAACACACACATATATATGTATATTATATATATATATATATATATATATATATATATATATATATATATATATATATATATATGTGTGTGTGTGTGTGTGTGTATGTATACACATATACGCACACACACACACACACACACACACATATATATATTTATACATAAGTATACACACCCACTCATATGGATGCGTACATGTATATTTATGTCTGGAACCTCTGTCACAGAGATTCCCCAAACCATTTACGGATTACATTTACATGTCTCTGAAAAATAAAGACACACACACACACACACACACACACACGCACACACACACTCACACATGCATACACATTCATTATGTACTTATAACGAAGTCTTTACTAATCGAGTACACACATAGATACGCATAATGCCAAAAATACACTTGTTTACAAAAGAATGCCAATGTGAGTGTTTGCACGTGTGTGTGTGTGTGTGTGTGTGTGTGTGTGTGTGTGTGTGTGTGTGTGTGTGTGTGTGTGTGTGTGTGTGTGTGTCCCGCCTTTGAATGAGTGCACATTAAGTCAATATAATTTGTCTATGCATGCTCGGATAAATGCACGATTGGAAACTCTTTGGAACGGTTTGATGTTAAGTCGTTCATACATTCTAATGGCTTGTCATCAATTAAGCGCAGAGTAGGTAAAGTAAATATTAATTTTAAGTGGAAGCAACGAGGAGAAATAGGCCAGGCTTTCGGCAACATGCGTGCATGTGTGTGCATGTATTGAAACATGGATGCAAAAAACATGTTAATAGCTGCCATTGGCTTGAATGTGGCTTTGTAACAGAAGTCGTTGTTGTTGAGCTCTCAGATCAGTGCTGATTGAATAGAGCTGAGGAAAAGTATTCCAGCTGGAACCATTGTTTTTATTTTATTTATTTATTTTTGGGGTGAGACACAATCTATCTAGGACTAACATTATCCAATGTGTCCCACCGTCCTTTTTTTTTGATTTTTTTTTTTGCTCTTATGAAGGATGCAATGCCCACCTCTGATCATCTGTGACATTCCTTTTTTTTTACCCAATGCCCACCACTTCTGCTCCTCTCTCTCCCTCTCTATTCTTTCTCTCATATTGACCTTGCACCTCGACTCTTTAGCGTTCAGGTTTCTTTGTCAAATATAAAGCTTATTTATTCATGGATAACATATCAGTGGTGTGGAGAGGGGAGGCCGGCATGCATGGGCGACTGCTGGTTTTCCATTAACAACCTTGCCTGCACTTGTGCCTTGGAGCACACTGGGCAAAATGCTTGGAGGTATTTCACTTGTCGCTATGTTCTAAGTTCAAATTCTGTCAAGGTTAACTTAGCCTTTCATCCTTTCAGGGTTGATAAATCAAGTACCAGTGAAACAGTGGGGTCGATGTAATCGACTTATTCTCTCCTCTAAAATGGCTGCCCTTGTGGCTAAATTTGAAACAATTATCATTATCATTATTATTATTATCATTATAACTTTGAATCACTTATAGCTGTCCTCACTAAAAATAGGAACATTATCAAAAGAAAACAATTTCATTTGATAACAAAAAATATCATGTCGCCATTTATACGTCAATAGCATCTATATACCAGTCATACACTGCAGTTAATTCGACCAATTACATCTTTCCATTACAAACATAGACACTGCTATTCTAGCAAGACAGAAATCAAAGAGAATCTGTTATTTTCTGAAGGCGGGAAACTAAAAATAAAGACGCCATCTTCAGATAAAAGTTAAAAAATGGCTAAATACTAAAAAAAAAATACGTCCCATGCTTGTTGGTTATGATTGAAATAAAGGTTGGAAACGCCTCTCTTTTATGGAAGAGAAAGCGATCAGAAATAGCTTTCATTGAAAAGATACAATCCATAAGTATTCTATTTTAAGACTCATTATAAATATATTTAGTTTCAATGTGTGTGTGTGTGTGTGTGATATATGCATACATTGAGTGCATGTGTGTATGCATATGTTGCGATATAGACATAGAGACTGTATATGTATGCGTGTGTGTGTCTCACATATGCACCTACATTGATAGCCATATGCATGTAGGCAGAAATGCATTTGCATGCAGACATAAACACACACACACACACACATATATAGATATATATATTTACATATATATTTACATATATATATATATATATATATATATATATATATATATATATATATATATATATATATATATATATATATATATATATATACATATATATATACATACATATATACATACATACATTAACAATGTAGTACACAAACACATATATATATATATATATATATATAGATAATACACATATATTTTTCTTGTGTGTGGGTACACACATACTCAACAAATGTATGTGTGTGTGTGTGTGTCTAAATGGAGAGTGAGAGAGAGTGAGAGAGAAGGAGAGAGAGGAGAGGAATTTAAAATAACTTTTCGTCTGGTTTTCTCTGTAAGCGTTTTTACGTTTTGTAAAACATGAATGTTTCTGTATTGCTTAATTCAAGAGGTCACAAGTGTAATTTATTGCTTTCATAGTGTTGAAGAAGAAGAAGAAGAGAGAAAAACAAAAACAAAAATAAAAGAAACAAAAAACATAACCTAAAATAAAATTAAAATAAAGTTTAAAGAAATTGGTTAGGAAAAATCCGGAAAGAATAGGGAGAGAGAGAAAGAAAGAGAGAAAGTTGGAGTAAAAGAGAGTAAGGTAGGAGAGTAAGGGTGAGTAAGAATAGGAAAGAAAGGGGGGAGAGAGAGAGAGATGAAGATTCTAATTAATAAATAAAGGAATAAGATGAATAAAGTTAAGTAAATAAATATTTTCTGTACGTCAATTAAACATGATTATTTTGTAGAGACTCCCCGCCACCACCAACACCACCATAATATTTTCTCTCTTTCTCTCTCTCTCGCCACTCTTTCTCTTTCTCTCTCTCTAAAACTTCTTTGGAAAGAACTGAATAGAAAAGAATGAATGAAGAGAAGAAGGGATGGATTGGGTGGATGGATGGACGGATGGATTGGTGGTTGGTTGGGTGGTATGAAAGTTAAGTCCAACAAAATGAGATTTCAATGGAAATTCTAGTCTGAATATAGAAGAGTGTGTGTGTGTGTGTGTGTGTGTGTGTGTGTGGGCAGTTGTTGTTGCGTGGTAAGAAGTTTGTTTTTCAACTACATGGTTCTAGGTTCAGTCCCACTGAGAGGAACCGTGAATAAGTGTCTTTTACCATAGCCTTGGGCCAATCAAACTCTGGATTTGGTAGATGGAAACTAAAAGAAGCCCATCGTACATATATCTATCTATGTATCTATCTATCTATCTATCTATATATATATATATATAATTATAAAATCTGTTAATTAATCATATATTAATTAATATCGATTAATTATCAGGAGGCCAGCACATCTAAAGAATCAAAGAGATTCAGAAATATTATCTGCAATCTCAGGGGATTAAGGTACATTTTAAAAAATAACGTCGACCACTAACGTGGACAATTAATGCGCTAGAAATAGATCACATCTTGTGTCTATTAAGACCTAAATTGTTCTCAACATGAAATATAGCAGCATACCAAACCGTGAGAGGGCAAGACATTTAAAATCACCTAAAAAAGCATTCTTAAACAGGAACCGGTTGGGTCATCCCATAAATAAAGCGGTTTTTTATACTTCCATTGTTTTTCAAAATTGAGATAAAGTTCTTTTTAATCTAAAATATATTCTTCCTTTTTTACGATGCCCTTCCATTTATCTGGTAGACTTGCAAGACCCTTCTTCCAAAACTCACTTGTCTGTGATGAAAAATACTCCTACACTACTGTTCTGGTCTCGTCTACAGAATTCATAGTTTTTTCATCCCAATGATTTTGAAAACTGCAGAATAAAACATAATCAGAAGGGACAATATCCAACGAATATGGTGGGTGGGGCATCGTTTCCCATTCAAACTGCTCCAGCCTTTCGAGTGTCATCCTTGCTGTATGCAGTTGAGCATTATCCTAATGGAAGAACACCTTTCATCTTGAAACCAAAGATGGTCATTTTTCTTCTGGCGCTGACTCAAGTCACTCAAACTCCTCACAGTAGATCTCCTTTGTTATCATTTGGTTTGGCTTTAAAAGTTCAAAGGGGACTGAACCTTTCATATCCCCGCCAAACAGATAACAACACCTTATGTGGGTGAGGTCAGGTCAGTTAGGCACTGGTCAGGTCAGTACCATAAAAAAAAAAAAAAAATTACCGAAGGTGCCATGCAGTGGGACTGAACCTGAAACCATGTGGATGCAAAGCAAGCTTCTTAACCACACAGCCATAAAAGTTTCCTTGCTGGCACGTCTGTATGCGTGTTTTCATGTGAAGAAATGACAGCATTTTCTAAGTTAATATGTCGTATTTAATAGAGTTTTGACAGCTTTTCCAGGAATAAGTAAGAGATCTCCATTTTTCACAGCTTCCCAACTTGGTTGTCCATGCGTCTGCACAAAGCAGAATCAACCACATCCTGTTAACTGTTGACACATCTAATGGTGTTTGGATGCTTCTCTTTGTTTTCACCATTTTTCCACTTGGGAGGCAGGCATGGAGCGAAAACAGTGCGGACAGCTGTGTGACAGAAAATACTTTACAAGTAAAGTGTTGTGTGAATCATGTATGAGATGGGGGGGGGGGATTTTCTCATGAGGACACGTGTAATGGACAAGGGCAATACTTGTTAACTACTGCAAAGTAAATATTCATCATCATCATTGTTAAACGTCTGTTTTCCATGCTGGCATGGGTTGGACAGTTTGACTGAGGTCTGGAGAGTTAGCGGCAGCACCAGGCTCCAATCTGATCTGGCAATATTTCTACAGCTTGATGTCCTTCCTAACGCCAACGACTCCGATAGTGTAATGGGTGTTTTTTTACATGCCACTGGCACAGGAGCCAGTTAGGCGGACTTGGCATCGGCTAGGATCAGTTGGTGTTTTTTACATGCCACCGGCATAGGAGCCAATCAGGGGGCACTGGCCAGCTTTCGAATTTTGGCACAAGGCCAGAAATTTTGAGGGAGGGTTTAAATCGATTAC
>NC_068989.1:5792309-5796859 GCF_001194135.2 Octopus bimaculoides
CCCCCCCCAGTGTTCAGCTGGTGCTTTATTTTATCATCCTCAAAAGGATAGTGGGTGCTTTTTATGATTTCCATCCAAATATCAACAGTTCCAAACTACTTCCAGTAAAGCATGTGATGGCTACACGAATCTTGGAAGGTAGGGAAATAGTTTGAAGTGAGTTGATCCAATGCTAGCTGCCTGACTTGTCTCAGGCAAAACTTTAAACTGCATCCTGTAGTGGGCCCTTGGTATGAAAGTTCCAGAGTTTTGAGGAGTGTGGAACCATTGTACCCAGGTCGACTCTGACCAGAAGTAGTAGTACCTGTTAGGGGTTAACTAGCAAGTGTACCACCTACTTTAACTCCAGGCTACATCTACTCTGATAAGGCGGTGAGCTGGCAAAAATGTTAGCGCACCGGGTGAAATGCTTAGCGGTATTTCGTCCGCAGTTTCATTCTGAGTTCAAATTCTGCCAAAGTCGACTTTGCCTTTCATCCTTTTGGGGTCGATAAATAAAGTACCAGCTACGCACTGGGGTTGATGTAATCGACTTAATCCCTTTGTTTGTCCTTGCTTGTCCCCTCCCCCTGTGCGTAGCCCCTGGAGGGCAATAAAGAAATATAGATCTACTCTGATAATCAGCAGTGATGTCATCAGTGAATCTTCTGTGACAGTCGACAATCGAGGGAAAGATGAGCTGCTATGGATTACACTCTCCCAAAGTGTGTATGCATGTGACCAGGGACCACATGTGGACATGTATTCTCACCGAGACTCCAGACATGAACTCTACACCTCAACAATGAATGATGACTATGGTTACGGTGTCCATGCTACCCAACATGCTTGCTCTCCCAGTGGGGCATTTGTCAAATTTGCAAGTTGGATTATTGGGCTGCAGGCAGAAGATTTACTTTACCTACCGGAACATAAGCGCTGTCCATCAGATGTGGTCAGCGTTCATGAGGGATGTGGTGAACTCGGTCAGAGCCGACTCAACCAACTCCGGATGAATATCACCACAGGTCCAAGTACAAGTTGCATGACTCACTGAAAAATCTGAAATTTATAAATCTACATCTAATCATCACTTCACAGCTGGTCTCAGGTTTTCAGCATGTACTGAACTAATTGGTTTCCAACTGTTTCTTAATTGTTCCGAATGTTATATAATTATTTATGACCACTGATTGGTAGTTAGTTTCTCCACTATTCAACTATTATTTAACATTCAATTATTAATGAAGCTTATCAACTTCATACTTAGGATGCTATAGTGATTAGCATGGGATTTGTGTGAATCCGTGCAAGGAGTGATAACTAGCTTGGCAAGAATAAATTCAGTGCCATTCACACTGAATTTATTCCCAGACGTAGCTGTACAGGCACAGACATGGTTGTACAGTTAAGAAGCTTGCTCTCGCACCATGTGGTCACAGGTTCAGTTGTACAGCACAGCATCTTGAGTCTTCCAGTACAGTTCCTGAGCTGATCAAAACCTTGTGAATGGATTTGGCACATAACTGAAAGAAGGCCATCATCTCTAACCTCTCCTCTGACAGTATTACCCTCTCCGTTCCTGAGAATAATCCCCACAATGCACTACCATGTAACTGCCATCCTGGGACCATCTGCCCTCTACAAACCCATTGCAGAAGACCTAATGTAATTTATAAATGTACCATCCTCAACACGTTACACAATTCTACAACCATATATATAGGATCAACTATAAATTTTAAACAGCGATACGCTGCACATCTCAATTCTTTTAGATTTGAGAAACACAGTAAATTTATTTCTACATTTATTCTCCTGTTTCCCTACATACTCCTTATTTGCTTCTTTTTCCAAAATAACCCCTCATATTGAACTCAAAATATTTCATTCTATTTAACCATCTCACATTGTCTCTGATGAAGGGATATCCCTAATATCCCAGAAACAGCTGTGAGACTAACTTTCTCTTTATAAATGTCCTGAAAATTCCACAATCTTAGCTTTGTTGTCCCATTTTATTTAACACATACACACACAAACAAGTAGAATTTGCTGAGGCAGATTTTCTATGGCTGGATGCTCTTCCTGTCACCAATCCTCAACTGTTTCCAAGTAAGGTAATACTTCCCCAGATCTAGACATAGTTTTTGCAGAAGATTGTAAACAATCACCCATGCTTGTATGATGGTGATGCTCATTTACAACCGTCACATGATGTCAAGAAAAGGACACACACACACACACACACACACGTGTATGCATGCATACGTATATACATACATATATATGATGAGCTTCTTTTTGTTTTCATCAATGAAATTCACTCACAAGTCTCTGGGAAGCCAAGGTGCTTCATAGTGGAACTGAACCTGGGACCACATGGCATGGAAGCAAGCTTGTTAACCACACAGCCATGCTATGTGGTTAACATTCATTAGTTAATTTGTAATTCAGTTAATTAAAACTGCTGTATCATAAAGTAATGAGTTAATAATGCTAGTACTCGGATGGCAGGAATGGATGATCTGATATTAGCTGAAGGTGTTAAACAATCAAATGATGAGGAAAGAATACTTCCCCCATTGCGATGACAAACTAACGAAACAAAATGAAGTGTAAGAAGGCGGAAATTTAATTATGAAATTCAATTAGGAAACTGTAAAATCAGAAACCTATACTCCATGTAGTCGGAAATGTGGAAGATTAATAGTTAAGGGGCTAATACCCTCTGAAATGAAATTTAGAAACAAAACTCACAAATATAGCGCTACAGCTTAAAGCTGAAGAATCTTTAAAATTTAGAGGAAAAAGAAAAAGAAAATTAGAAGAAGAAATTAAATAGGAAAGAGGAAGTAATGGAATAAAACCGTCCAACTAATGAGTAATTCATTTGAATATTGAGAATCATACCTTACAGTTAAATATAACTCATGAACAATATATATACATATATATGTATATATGTATATATACACATGTAAACGCATAGATAGACATGTCAGTACTTTCTTCACTGCTGATACATACACATATGTATGTATCATCATCATCATCATCATCATTTTAGCTTCTGCTTTTCCATGATTGCATGGGTCGGACAGAGGCTACGGAGGCAGACTCTTTACGGCTGGATGTTCTTCCTGCTGCCGACCTTTGCTTGGTAATATTTCCCCCATGGATCCGACATGTTTCTGCAGGATATTGACAATGGATGACACTGCTTGTATGACAGTGACTTTCATTTACAACCATCACACAATGTCAAGACACACACACACACACACACACACACAACAAGCTTCTTTCAGTTTCTGTCGACCAAATCTTCTTACATGGCTTTGATCGGCCAGGGGCTATAATTTAAGACACTCACCCAATGTGACATGCAGTGAGACTGAACCAGAAACCATGTGGTTGGAAACCAACCTTCTTAACCACACAGCCACTTCTGTACAGAAGCGTACACATACACAACTCACAGATGTATATGTGTGTAGTAGCAGCGGCTACAGAAACTGTAGTAGTATTGGAGGTAGTAGTAAGTAGTAGTAATTGATGATGGTGGTGGTGGTGTAAAGAAAGTTGTGGTGGTAACAGTAGTGAGTGTGGTATCATAAAAAGTTATGATGTTGATGGTTGTTATTGTAGTAGTAGTGGTGGTGGTGGTGGTGGTGTAAAGAAGGATGTAGTGTAGCAGTAATGGGGTGGGTGTTAACAGAAAAACTACTGCAGTGTGGTGGTAGTCTTGGTAGTAGTAGTGAGAAAGAAAGAGAGCAGTAGTGGTAGTAGTAGTAATGGCGGTGGTGGTGGTGCTAGTAGTAGTAGTAGTAGTGGTGGTGGTGGTCGTGGTGCTAGTAGTAGTAGTAATGGTGGTGGTAGTAGTAGTGATGGTAGTGGTGGTGCTAGTAGTAGTAGTAGTAGTAGTAGCAGTAATGGTGGTGGTGGTGCTAGTAGTAGTATTAGTAGTAATGGTGGTGGGGCTAGTAGTAGAAGTGGTGGTGGTGGTGGTAGTTGTAATAGTAGTAATGGTGGTGGTAGTAGCAGAACAACAACAAACAGCAGAAGTTAGAAAAGAATGGGTGTTAAAGAAAAAGAAAAAGAGTGAGAGAGAGAGAGAGAGAGAGAGAGAGAAGAGACGCGTACACTCACTCACATACACACACACACACGTACATAAGCTATCCACAAACACACAGAGAGGCACATACACAGCTACATATATATATATGTGATACACACATAAGGGACACGGAAACAGGAAGATTAGCTTTACACCTCCCCATACACACACACAGAACATTGCATTTCCTTCCAATCCACCCAGCATGCGTTTTCTTTTTTGTTACTTTCTCTCCAGAGAACCCTACCCCCACCCCACCGCCACTACAATCCATACACACACACAAACACACACCACCACCATTACTACTACTACTACTACCACCACCACCGTTGCCATCAGCAACAGGAGGAGCTAACCTTACTACAGAGTTGGATGAATGAACGTGTAGAGTTAGGATAGTGAGAAAAGGTGTGGTTCGGTGAATGGCACTGCACCCCCCCCCCCC
>NC_068989.1:5796927-5797901 GCF_001194135.2 Octopus bimaculoides
TGACCTTCTTCCTAGGAGGAGGTGAAGGGGGAGGGAGGGAAGAAGGAAAATAAAATGACAGTGTGTGTGTGTGTGTGTGTGTGCTCAGGTTTGTGTGTTACTACCACGCTTGCCTGTATATGTATATATATGTGTATGTATTCCTGTATACATACACATATATATATGTGTATGTATCACAGTGTGTATGCATGTGTGTGTGTGTGTGTGTGCTTAGATTTGTGTTTTTCAGTAACGCATGCATGCATGTCTGCATATGTATGCACATGTGTATATATTTGTGCATGTATTTCTGTATGTGCAAGTGAGTGTGCACTCCTGTGTCTTCATGTGTGTGTGTGTGTGCTAGGTTTGTCTGTTTTTGAGTAACACACACATGAACGTCTGTATATGTATGTATATATGTGTATGTATGTGCAAGTGAGTGTGCATTGTTATACGTGCAAGTGAGTGTGCACTCGTGTCTTCATGTGCATGTGTATGCATGTGTGGGTGTGTGCGCATATTTGCATGTGCTTCAGTCTAAGTTTTTTTGCATGACTGCATGCACGTCTATATATGTATGCAGGTATGTACATTCCTCTGTGTGTGTGTGTGTGTGTGTGTGTGTGTGTGTGTATGTGTGTGCACATGTATATATATATATATATGTAGATTTCTATGTTTTTGTACATATGCATGCATATGTGTGCTCATATATGTATATGTGTATGTGTGTGCGTATGTATACCTGTATGTGCATATGTGAATGTACTTCTGTGTCTTCACATGTGTGTGTGTGTGTGTGTTAGAATTATATGCATACAAGCATAAGCCTGTAACTGTGTGTATGCATGCTACATGTGTACATGTGTATGTGTATGTATGTGTTTGTGTGTGTGTGTGTGTGAGTGTGAGGAAGAGTAAAGAGAATTCAGAAGGATACAGAGAGATGGGAGAGAAGCCATAAAAAAGATGATGATGATGATGATGAA
>NC_068989.1:5797970-5800470 GCF_001194135.2 Octopus bimaculoides
ATACAGAGAGATGGGAGAGAAGCCATAAAAAAGATGATGATGATGATGATGAAAGTATAGATGATAGAAGATGAGGAATGAAGGTCACGGGTGGGGAGGTGTGGCAACGAGAAAAGGGGAAGATGATGTTAAAGTAAACATGAAAACAAAAAAAAAATTTAAAAGCACCCAAAAAAACAAACAAATAATTGGAAAAATGTAGGTCGTGACCTGTTAACTCGATTTTTTTTTAGTGGGTACCACGAAGGTGGGGGGGAGGGATCGGTGGTGGTTGTGATCTTGGTTATGATAATGGTGATGATGATAGTGAAAATAGTAGAAGTGATGGTGGTGGTGTTACAGCAGGTGGTGAAAGTGTTAATGCTGGTGATGGTAGCGGGAGTGGTAGAGGCGGTGAGGGAGCTAGTAATTATGATGACGCTGATGATGATGATGGTGATGGTGGTGGTGGTGATGATGATGATGATGATGATGATGACTAAGATAACGACAATGATGATGATGATGAAGATAACGACGATGATGATGATGATGGTGGTGGTGGTGGTGATGGTGATGATGATGATTTTGATGACGATGATGACAGAAAGTGTTGATATCAGCTGTGGTCTAGTGGTGGTGATGGTGGTGATGGTGATGATGGTGATAAGAAAGATGGTGGTGATGATTGTAACGACAATCATTATGAGGATCAATAACGTTGATGATATGGACAATGATAAGAATTGACGATGATGATGATGATGGTGGTGGTGGTAGTGGTGGTGGTGGTGGTGGGGGTGAGGACTGTGACAGTGGAGTGTAGTCACAGTCACAGAACATACGCCGATTCCTGCAAGAAATGGTAAAGCTATCATGCAGCGGCAGCATTTTTGGCAGCGCTTCATCTGCCTTGCAGTGTTTGAGATCAAACCTCATCACTGGCTGCTAACTTCCAGGGTCGATGAATTATGTATCAACAATATGCTGGTATAAGCACAAGTGTGGCTGTGTGGTAAGATGTTTGCCTCCCGACCACGTGATTCCAGGTTCAGTCCCACTGCATGGTACCTCGAGCAAATGTCTTCCACTCAAGCCCAACAGCTAAACAAAGCCTTGTCAATAGATTTAGTAGCCAGAAACTGAAAGAAGCCTGTTGTGTGTGTCTATGTGTGTGTGTGCATACATACATATATATATTCTTTTATTCTTTTACTTGTTTCAGTCATTTGACTGTGGCCATGCTGGAGCAACACCTTTAGTTGAATAAACTGATTCCAGGATTTGTTCTCTGTAAGCTTAGTACTTATTCTATTGGTCACTTTTGCCAAACTGCTAAGTTACGGGGGACGTAAACACACCAACATCAGTTGTCAAGTGATGGTGGTAGGCTCAAAAACAGACATACAAATATATATACGTTGCCAGTACCGCCTGACTGGCCTGGTAGGGTTTTCGAGCGAGATCATTGCCAGTGCCCCTGGACTGGCTCTTGTGTGGGTGGCACATAAAAGACACCATTTCGAGCGTGGCCGTTTTCGTGCGGGTGACACGTAAAAGCACCCACTACACTCTCTGAGTGGTTGGCGTTAGGAAGGGCATCCAGCTGTAGAAACTCTGCCAAATTAGATTGGAGCCTGGTGTTGCCATCCGGTTTCACCAGTCCTCAGTCAAATCGTCCAACCCATGCTAGCATGGAAAGCGGACGTTAAACGATGATGATGATATATATATATATATATATATATATATATATATATATACATATACACACACACACACAGATATATACATATATATATGACAGGCTTCTTTCAGTTTCCATCTACCAAATTCACTCATAAGGCTTTGCTCGGCCCAAGGCTATAGTAGAAGACACTTGCCCAAGGTGCTATGCAGTCAGACTGAACCCAGAACCATGTGATTGGGAAGCAAGCTTCTTCCTACGCAGTCACATAATGAATAGAAAATGGAATTAAGAGCATTCTTTATTTAAACATCATATTGATTTCAAATTTTGGCACAAGGCCAGCAGTTTCAGAGGAAGGGATAAGCCAATTACATCAATCCCCAATATGCAACTGGTACTTAATCTATTGACCCCGAAAGGATGAAAGGTGAAGTTGACCTTGGTGGAATTTGAACTCAGAATGTAAAGACAGATGATATGCAGCTAAACATTTATAAAGAAACAGGAAAGGAGGGAGAAAGGAAAAGAAAGAGAGAAAAGTGGGGTGGGGTGAAGCAACAGATGATGGAGGGGGAGGGGCGACGGGTCACATGTCCCTGAACAAGTGTGGCGCTCAGCCATGCCCTACGGTAATGACCGTGATGTCATTGAAGAGGAGAATGGCCAGCAACACTTGCTGTAGCAGTCACTCTGTGTCATGGGTCTTATTTCTCTGAGGGGCCACTGTTGTTCCTATTTTGCAGAGGAAATTGGTAGCAGAGGGTCCTAGAACACCTGATATCTCAATGGTGACCACCAAAATCTGGTAGTGGGCCCAGCATGCTAACAATT
>NC_068989.1:5805595-5807393 GCF_001194135.2 Octopus bimaculoides
GATATATATATATATATATGTATATATATATATATATATATATTTCATTAATATTACGGCAAGGTTATGTTTGTTATATATCACAGACACACACATATTGGGGAGGCATTGAAGAACACCTGGACACACAGACATCCTCGCCCGCACTCATCCATCCACACACATCATCCATAGGCACATAGACTCACCCATCCACACATACACGTGGACCCATGTACAAAGACATAATTCTAGTTTCTATGTCAATGAAACGGTTCTCATGGCAACCAGGAAATAACAGAATAAAAATTCTACATTTGTTCTGTATTTATTTTAGCGTTATATATACATATATACACATGCATATATATATATATATATATAGAGAGAGAGAGAGAGAGATGTGTGTGTGTGTGTGTATATATATATATATATATATATATATATATATATATATATATACACACACACGTTTGTTGTGTGAAGGCACATGGCATAGTGGTTAGGGCATTCCAATCACGATCGTAAGGGTGTGAGTTCAATTCTCAGCAACGCATTGTGTCCTTGAGCAGGACACTTTATTTCACATTGCTCCAAGGGCCAGCTTGTCACGCTGAATCTCCCTCAGAACTGCGTTAAGGGTACCCATGTCTACGGAGTGCTCAGCCACTTACACATTAATTCCACAAGCAGGTTTTTCTGTTGATCGTATCAGCCGGAAACCCTCATTGTCACAACTGAGTGCTCTTCTATATATATCTATATCTATATATATATATATATACACATCATCATCATCGTTTAACGTTCGCTTTCCATGCGTTGAGATGTTCTGTGTTTCTTTCAGTTAATTTTAAATATAACAAAGAATTTAGTAAAATAACTTAGTTATTATTAAGCTAGTGTTAGGAACATAAACTGTGACTAAGGTTTGGTGGAAGATTTTAATTCAAAACTTTTGAAAACAAGACATTTGTACTCAGAGCCAAAGGTGGTTTCAGCCAGGTTGGTACCAAAAGGGTTAAGAGAATGCTGATGAAAGAACTTTGGCAAACAAACAACCAAATTGATTGTTCTACCAATACATTAAACAAGCAATTGATTAGTTAAGAACACAGAAGTGTGTGAATTGTTATTATTGGGGTTATGGCTCTAATTACAAATCCACTTCTATTGCGTATTACTCCTTGTCCATCATCCCAGTTCATTCTTACGTCAGCTTTTGTTTTGTTTCAAAGCCCATGTACAATACACAGGCCCACAAGAATGGTAGCCACTGCCTCACTAACACTACTCAACAATAAGTCAAAGTGGCCTTTGCCATCCTTCTTCACCCAAAACGAACCCTAAAATAACAATTTCTTAGCATTTGTTATTATTTCTATACTGGACTCTGTAACTGTGAAATGCAGCATGCCGAACAAAATCCCTAAAAGTTCTCCAACAACTCCCTTCCCTTCCCATCAGCTCTAAAACCTACCTGATCACTCACACTTCCTTCCCACATTACATACTGACCCCTTTTGTCATAATTACTGCTATCTGCCTTAATTCTAACCCCCATCTCATTTGAGCCAATATATTCCCTCACCTCCATAGAACATAGAACAGAAGTTAATGCAAGATCTGTTGCATGACTCATCATTTTATGCACAGAAACACTTCAAAGTGACTACCTCTATTAACACAGATACTGGCATGAAAGGCCAATGAGACGTAGAGATACAAAAAACTTTTATAATTGCACATATATGTGTGCACATATATATATATATATAAATGTATATATATATATATATATATATATATATATATATAT
>NC_068989.1:5807647-5810787 GCF_001194135.2 Octopus bimaculoides
AAATATATATGTATATGTATATATGTATATATATGTATGTATATATGCATATATATATATGCATGTATATATACATAAATGTATATATATATACATATATGTATACATACATATATGTATGTATATATATGTATATGTATGTATATGTAGGTACATGTGTGTGTGAATATATATGTGTGTGTATATATACATATGGGCATGTGTGTAAATATTTCTATATTACATGGTAGTATGTATGCATATATATGTATATATATTTTTGAAACTTCCTTTCGTCATTCAGTTTTGCACTTGCATGTGTGTGTGTGTGTGTGTGTGTGTGTGTGTGTGTGTGTATATCTATGCAGAATTCTTTCTTTCTTTCTTTCGTTGCTATGATGGCTGTTGTGTTACCATAGAAACCAGATTGACGTCTCTGAAAATGCGACCAATTGTGTGTGTGTGTATGAATGTAAAACTATGTGAGTGTGGATATTTGAATGTATTTATACCCCACCACCTCCAACCGTTGACATTATTTCAGAGATGTGGGAGCAGGGCCTTGCACAGGGACAATGCCCTACAGATTTATGTACAAGGCAGGCTTATAAACTAGCGTTATCTCGGGTCAAACTCCCTGAATAACATGGTGTACATCTTAACAGGGGTTTACTATGAAACCCATTTGAAATCAACACATTCTCTGAATTTTTACGTTTGTGTGAGTTCTTAGTGTGTCCCTTTTACCTTCCATTTGTATTAGTTATTGAACAGCGGCCATGCTGGGGCAACACCTTGATTGGTTTTAGTCAAATAAATTGACCCCAGTAGACAGATAGATAGATGATGGATGGATAGATGATGGATGGATAGATAGATAGATAAATAGATAGATGATGGATGGATAGATGATTTAATGGATAGATAGGTAGATAGATAGATGATGGATGGATGGATAGATAGATAGATGATGGATAGATAGATAGATAAATAGATGGATAGATAAATAGATGGATAGACAGACAGTCAGACAGATAAATAGATAGATGAATAGATGGATAGATAGATAAATTGATTAATACACACACTGCATGTATAAAAAAAGTACATATTCAATTTATTTAGTAACCTGACATTAGCCCCTGTGATCCCTACATCCAATTTCACAACTGTTACCACAAGTGTCAGATCAGATACAAAGAGAGTATAAAATACCGTTCTCACATTTTCTATCTCAATTTAGCATACTTCACTTACACTGTCCTGCTGTTGTTGTTGTTGTTATTTAGCCCTGAAGTCAATTAGATAATTAATTAGTAGTCCATATACACATGTCTGCCAATGTAAATATTCGGTTATTTCTTAACATAACTTCCCTTTACAACAAATATAATTAACAAATGCTCCCTAGCTGCTCTAACTTCGTATTTGTCCCATCCATATGGGAGAATACATTCAGTTTCTCTTTCTAATTTGGAAAACACAGAACATCTGTTAATAGTAACAAATTAATTAGTGTTCAATATTCTCATGTAGTTGAAATAACCATTCTTTTCTCGTACAACACAACATTTTGCTGCAATGAGTGCAGTTGCCTGGTGCCATCTAACCATTCTATGCTTGTATACATATCTTATATAACCAGGACATCTTGGAGAAGGATCTATTTTTAATCAGAAGCAAGATTCTGTTGCCGTTTATATATTCTTCTAGTCTCTCTTTTATTCTTTCACTTGTTTCAGTCATTTGACTGTGGCCATGCTGGAGCACTGCTGTTAATCGAACGAATCGCCCCCCCCCCACACAGGACTTATTCTTAGTAAGCCTAGTACTTATTCTATTGGTCTCTTTTGCCGAACTGCTAAGTTACGGGGACATAAACACAAGCGTCGGTTGTCAAGCAATGGTGGGGGGTGGGCAAACACAGACACACAAACACATACCCATGCATATATACATATAAACACACCACACACACATATGACAGGTTTCTTTCAGTTTCTGTCTTCCAAATCCACTCACAAGGC
Source organism: Octopus bimaculoides (assembly GCF_001194135.2). Taxonomy (NCBI): domain Eukaryota; kingdom Metazoa; phylum Mollusca; class Cephalopoda; order Octopoda; family Octopodidae; genus Octopus; species Octopus bimaculoides. The sequence continues at coordinate 5,809,654 of NC_068989.1, forward strand.
TTTGGTCAGCCCAAGGCTATAGTAGAAGACACCTGCCCAAGGTGCCATGCAGTGGGACTGAAACAGGAACCATGTGGTTGGTAAGCAAGCTACTTACCACACAGCCACTCCTGCGCCTACGGTGGTAAGTTATCATAAATTTAAAACACTGTTTTTTCCCCCATATGCAGAGAATCCAGAACCACATTATTCAATGTGTCCTTCTTTTCTAAGATGCTAGGATGTAATCTGAGGTAGATTTGGCTGCTATTTCTAGCAAATTGAGCAACCATTTAGTGGTGGTGTCACAACGACCTACTCCAGTTTACATAACTGATCAGTGATTGAGAGGTTAAAATACTCGACCTCTCTTCATAATACCACATGCTCCTAAGTTCAGACACCACAATTATCATTTGCATTTCACTCTTGAACAGAGCACCGAACTCTGCTTGTTACATTTTGCCTGGCTAAACACGAAATAATCTTCCACTCCTACTTCACAGTTGAGTGGTTCAAGACAGAACAAGCATCCATCTGTTAAGCACAATTGTTCCAACAAATAAACTGTCCCACTCGTGCAAGCATGAAAAGAAAAAAAACAAATGCTGGAGAATGAAAATGATTAATAAATATGGGTGCAAGCACATGGCTGTGTAGTAAGAAGCTTGCTTGCCGACCACATGGTTCTGGGTTCAGTCCCACTGTGTGACATCTTGCGCAAATGGAAACTGGTTAATGGAAACTGGAAGGAGCTCATGAGTGTGTGCGTGTGTGTGTGTGTGTATTTGTATGTATACAAACACGTTTGCACAAGCATACACACACACACACACACACACACACACACAACAACAAGATTCTTTCAGTTTCCATCAGCCTAATCCACTCTCAAGGTATTGGTCAGCATAAAGGCTACAAGAGAGGACACTTACCCAGTCCCATGCAGTTCAGAACTGAACCCAGAACCATGCAGTCGGGAAGCAGATTTCTTTCCACACAAATATTCTTCATAGAGACATCATTAAATAACTGTCTGTCACACACACACACACACACACACACACACACACACACTGAATTATATCATTTATAATATTTCTGTAATTTACTGTTCTGTTTGTTTTCTTCATAAACAAAGACAAGCCACTGTAA
>NC_068989.1:5811190-5812869 GCF_001194135.2 Octopus bimaculoides
CAGGAACTTTTCAGCTTTTCAGGACCCCCTCATATAAATATATATATATATATATATAAATATATATATATATATATATCAACACACAAGAACATTCATGGATAAACATAGAGTATATAATAATCTCTATGCATACTGATACACACACACACATATGTAAAAACATAAGCAAGTATGGAAGAGTGGATGTTAAAATGATGAAGATGATGATGGTGATATATATATCTATATATATACACACACACACATGTATAAATGTGTAAGAAAAAATAAGACATACACTGTTACCAACATGCATTCGTATGCACACACCGAAAGTGTAAGAGTGAGAGAATAAAATGCTGAAAAAACCCCCAGAAGCAGTATGTTAAATGTAGAACGTTCAGTGAACTAATAGCATCAATAGAATGGTTTAGAGAAGAAAGAACTGGAAATTAGTATAACAGTGCCATTTGTATTTTGGAAAATTTATCATTGAAAGATAATTTACAATACCACAGAATGGAGCCGTAGTTAATTAAAATAAATAATCAAGAAAATTGTTTCCAACTGGTTTATATTGTGTAGCGTTTCTCTCTACCTGTTTACACAATTACATTTATCTCTATGCGCAGCTATTCCGATTCATTTATCACTGATATCGGATAATGCATTTGGTCGCTGATTGAGACTCTTTGGAGCTGCCTGAATTCCTTTGGTACCAGAATGCTTTGAAGGATTATGGGTTACCATTGGCTGGATTTCATATCCAATGAATGACTCTCCTCAGAAACTCAGATATATGTCCTGTTACTTGTCTGATCTGGGAGTGCCAGCTCAGGCTGTTTGGTCATGTTGCTCAATCTTCTGAATCAGACCCTACTCACTGTGTTCGCTTCTTCACAGCGGATCTGGCTGAGTTGGTGGCTTGTGTTAGATGACCACATGCCATATGGTTACAGCAGGTGAAGATGGGGACTGACTGAGACTTTGCTAGATGGGTCACCCGAGAGGACCCAGGAATATATAGACAAAGGATGAAAGGCAAAGTCGACTTCAGCGGAATTCAACTTTGCCTTTCATCCTTTCGGAGTCGATAAATTAAGTACCAGTTGCTTACTGGGGTCAATCTAATTGACAGCACCCCCCACTCGCCCAAAATTTCTGGCCTTGAGTAGAAAAGAATATCATATTAATAATGACACATTATCAATATAATATCGATCTATTATATAAACTAAAACCCATATTGATTTTTTCGAATAATTCTTTTTGCAAATATCAATAATCCCCTCTCATTGTTTACTGTCTGTCTGTGTGTCTGTCTGTCTTTCTGTCTGTTTCTGTTTTCTAATATTTTTATCTTTCTTTAAGGTGCCCTTGTGGCAAATAAATTCAAGTTATTTTGCTTTTTTTTTTTAAGATTTGATAATTAAAAACAGAAAATAATGGAAAGTAAACAAAAATAAAACATGAAAATGATTATTTTATTTATTTGTCTCGTTAATTGTTTTTTTTTAATTTTTTCTTTTTTTTTTTAAATTTTCAACAGGTTTTTGCAAGTGCTCTGAGTCAAAGTAAAAGCGTTACCAATGGCAAGAATTTCTGAAAGAGGAACAACGAAATAACGAAAACCGAAGAAAGACAACAGCTGATCAACAACAAAGATAACAAAAGCGGCAAAAAAGGAAAAAAAAAAA
>NC_068989.1:5812926-5815353 GCF_001194135.2 Octopus bimaculoides
ACAATTGATAAAGAAAAAAACACCTCAAAAACAATAACAAAAGACCAGAGGCAAATAATAATAATAATAACAACAACAATATTGAAGGATATTGGTGTTGAAACTCACATTGTTGACCTGCAGAAAAGTACCATCCTGAATTCCGCAAGAATTCTAAGGCAGGTTCTTGAGGTTTGAGGTGACTTGTTACCAAACATCAAGATAAAATACCTGCTAACTAAATTAGCATGCACTAGCATAATAATAATAATAATAATAATAATAATAATAATAATAATTATAATAATAAACAGCAACGTACGTTAAGAACAACAGGAAGTTGATATCATCGTCTTTATCGCCAACATCAAAAGCTGCGAAAAGAACTGTAGTAGTAGTAGTAGTAGTAGTAGTAACAAGAGCAAAACTGACAAAAACATTTGCAACAAATACCATCATAGTCACCATCATTTTTAGTGGCCACCACCACCACCACCACTACTACTAGTCACTTGGAATAGCAGCAACAACAATTGCCTACATTACACGATAGCATCATCAACATGACCATCACCACCAGCAGTCACAAGGATTCTGTTAAACAGTAGTAGTAGTAGTAGTAGCAACATCATCAACCATACGACCAGCAACAAGAAGAAGAATTTTTTTACGAATCTGCATCATCATTACGGTCACAAACCACACCTCCACCACCACCGACGACATCAAGATGTCGTTCACGACCACACCCACTCCACAGTACATCGATGAAGTGGAGATTGACTCAGCTACGGACAGCTCAATCAACTTATCATGGAGCGTGAAAGGCACAAGCCACTCATCTTCACACATCACCGGCTTTCAGGTGCATTTCCAGAAAGTGGCCAGCTCCTACATCCAGTACAGCGCAATGTTGTCGTCAATGACAACCAGTTATAAGATACGCAACCTCGTTGCTGACACCTTCTACAAGGTATGCGTCGTGATGTATCGTAATGACACAGCACAGAATGGAGGGGCAGGAGGGGTTGCACAGCAACGCCAAAAGTGCACAGATGCTGGCACCGCAAGTTGGCACCTGCCAGTATCTGTCGGGAGCAGTGTCGGTGCAATCATAGCACTCTCGCTCATTGTGCTAATGGTGCTCATCGCACGCTGCCCCTCAATTATGCGACATCGAAAGGGAAGTGCACATGCGAGTGGTAAGTACGACAGCATGACGACCAACCTGCAGGATGACCACCTCGAGATGAGTGACACCACGCTGCATGTGCACGAAGAAGAAGACGAAGAAAGAGAAAACGATGACGATGATGAAGGACAAGGCGAAGCGGCAGCTGCGGCTGCAGCATTCACCGATCATCGGGGCAGCATCCTTGTCGAAGTTCCAGTCTCATTTCACGAGCGCATTTTCAAGCAACAACATCTGCAGCAACATCATCACAACTGTCAAACAGCACTGACCGAGGGCTACTGCAACGGTGGGAGCAGCAGTAGACACTCACGCCACCAACTCCGCCACCAACAAAGCCTCTCATCACCGCCTGCGGCACGACCAGCACAACACTATCTATTACATCGTGCTTCCATTCCTCATGTACATCATCACTCCTGCCAACATCAACACCACAAGGAAACAGAGTTTGTCTCGGCTTCGCAGCTCGCCGATTTCCCAGTGCCACTCACCTACATTTCAGAGGCGGAGCCTGGCTACCACATTGCCTCTGCTGCTATATGCCCTCACCAAGCAAGTGGCCACAGCCGACGGGCACATTTCAAGCGACAGGTCAGCAAGGGCAAATATGAGGGCAGTGCCAGTGAACAGCCCCACTGCAGCCACCAGCACTCGACAGTAGTGAAAATTGAACCACAACCAAAACTTTCTCATCCTAAGCCTGAAAAGCAACCCTCTATGGACATCACCAGCAGCTTATAGGGTGTTCAAGGACTTGATAATGAAAGTACAGGGAAGAACACACACACACACACACACACACACACACACACATATATATATATATATATATATATATATATATATATAATTATATGTATCTATATATATATATATATATATATACATGCATATACACACACTCTATTTTATGTATTGAGTAAGTACATAAGGTAGAGCAAATTTATACCATATGGAAAACCAAGAATATATGTGTGTGTATGTATTTACACATACACACAAAACGAATTTACACTAACACACACAAACACACATATTTACATAGATAAATGTATGTTAGGGTTACATTATCATGGGGATGGGGGAGACCATCCACTCAAGAAAAGACTTGAACATAGAGTAGAATATAGACATATATATATATATATATATATATATATGTATAGATGTGTGTCTATATATATATATGTATATATATTTATGCATGTATATATATATATATATATATATATATATATTATATATAATGTCTA
>NC_068989.1:5817573-5818859 GCF_001194135.2 Octopus bimaculoides
CACCCACCGAAAACAAACAAAAGAAAAAAAAGGAAATAATTAAAACAAACTCCACGCCCTGAACCAAAAACCGAAATGAGAACGCAGAAATTAACAATTAACAAAAGCAAAGGAACTCAAAAAAAAAAACCATAATTCCAAAATTACCAAGAATCAAATGCAAGGAACAAATAGAGCTGGAACTATGTTCAATTTGATATATGACACACCTGACTTAATGGATGTTGTTATTACAAGAATGCATGTTCCCAAGACAACCGTTGAGTATATTCCCCAATGAAAGAATGCATCTCTTCCAAAATAAAACTAGTGTTTTTTTTGTTTTTGTTTTTATCATTTATTATTATGATTATTATTATTATTATTATTAATCATCGCTATGATTAATATTATCAACATTAATACTATCTGTACTATTTGTTTACTGCTGCCATTATTATGAACAACCATCACTGTTACAACCACCAAAACTACCACCACCACCATCATCATTATCAGCATAGTTCATACTATCACTACCACCACCATCACCACCACTGCCGCCATTTCCAGTTAATTACATAATAGATTCTGAAGCCAGAAAGAGAGAGACAAAAGAACAGAAATAGAAAAGAAACAAAAAATAAAATCAAAACAAAAAATGCATTATACATACACCACACATATATACATAGATGAGTGTGTGTGTATATATATATATATATATATATGGGGTAGGGTGGGTGTATACATGTATATATATATATGCATACATATATTATATGTACATATGTATGCACATATATAAATAAATATTCACAACACACACACATAGATGTGTTTCTGTGTGTACATATATATGCGTGCTTTTTGTTCTCCATGGGTTTTTCTAAGGCTGAGACTCGAAATACACCTGTAATTATGTATTCTTAAACAATGCAACGTAACCTGAAGAAATAGAAGAAAGTGGTTGAGGAATAATAAAAAGTCACAGATGCATTATACAAATGCACACAACACACACAGACACATATATATATACAGAGGTGGACTGGGTCTAAAAATATTGGCTGCCAAGAGACTGAGGGGGCTCAGCCGCAATTACAATGCTATCTTTTAATATTTTTTTTTTGTTGAAAGTATTCTTTTCAACTGTCTACAAACACAGCCAGGCTGAAATAATTAATGCATTCTTAGATACTGACATGGGCCCCCACATATGGATTCTAATGGTGCACAGGCCCACTTGCCATCAGGCAACCTGGCCAGTCTCTACTGTGTGTGTGTGTGTGTGTGTGTGTGTGTGT
>NC_068989.1:5819095-5820374 GCF_001194135.2 Octopus bimaculoides
ATATATATTCAGGGCAGTGAGCTGGCAGAGTTGTTAGCATGCTGGGCGAAATGCTTAACCGTATTTTGTCTGCCGTTACATTCTGAGTTCAAATTCCGCCGAGGTCGACTTCACCTTTCACCGTTTCGGGGGTTGATTAAATAAATACCAGTTACACACTGGGGTCAATGTAATCAACTTAATCCCTTTTATGTGTCCTTGTTTGTCTCCTCTATGTCTAGCTCCCTGTGGGCAATAAAGAAATATATGTATATATTTTAATTGTTGGTAGCTGCACTGTATATAATTATGCAATATACTACCAAGTAGACGAAAGGCTTATAAATCAATGCTATGTCCTAGCTGTGTTAGCAGTGTTATTCAGTCACTTTTTAAAGTTATCTCTCGAAGGGTTATTTTATAGAAAATTATGATCTTTTGCATACGAATATGTCTACATAAACAATTCAGAGCAGGTTCTAGATTCTATCGAAAATCTGTAGAGATATCTTTAAAAAGAGATATTTTTTTTATTCTTTCACTTGTTCCAGTGAATTGGCTGCAGCACCACCTTTAGTCGACCAAATCGAGCCCAGAACTTACTCTCTGTAAGCCAAGTACTTACTCTATTGGTCTTCTTTTATCAAACCGCTAAGTTACGGGTACGTAAATACACCAACATAAGTTGACAAGCAAGGTGGGGGGACAAACACACAAATACATACATATATATATATATATATATATATATATATATATATATATATATATATATATATATACATATACATATATATATATATACAAATATACATATATATATATATACAAATATACATATATATATATATACAAATATACATATATATATATACAGACACACAAATATATACATATACACATATACATATATATATATATATATATATATATGATGGGCTTCTTGCAGTTTCCATCTACCAAATCCACTCACAAAGCTTTGGTCGACCCGAGGCTATAGTAGAAGACACCTGCTCAAGGTGCCACACAGTGGGACTGAACCTGGAACCAAGTGGTTGGGAAGCAAGCTCCTTACCACACAGCCACTACATTTTTTTTTTATAGAAAGTTATAACCTTTTGCATACGAATATGTTTACATAAACAATTCAGTGAAGACTCTAGATTCTATCAAAAATATGTAGAGATATCTTTGAGCACACAGATTTTCATAGTCGGGTGGTTTGACATCTATTTTTAGCATACTAGGAATCCACTTAGAGATCTCTCCTTTATATATATATATATATATATATATATAT
>NC_068989.1:5821739-5825638 GCF_001194135.2 Octopus bimaculoides
ATATAATTATATGTATATATACATATAATGTAGTGAGCAAAAAAGGAGAATGATTAATATTTTTTTAAATACCGGTAAAGCTAACGAACATAAAAATTTGTAATTGGTTTCGTAAACACAGTTAGCCATTAGCTAAATTTTCTGAAAAATCTAAGTTTGTTTATACAACGATCTTAATAAAAGCTAATAACACTAACACCAGTTTTGTCCGAATGTCTCATGTGCAAAATAAGAGAACGATTAGGTTCCTTCAGAAATTTCTAGAAATTACAAACATTGTTTACATTTGCAGGCTCAACGTTACGACCGTCTCAGGATTGTGCTAGCTTCCGAACATGGCACACCACATTAAAGTTACTCCTGACCTCCAAAAGAAATTGTCAGGATGAAAGTTTCATGAATGTCTCTCTCAAGTATTTCACAAGACGTTAGGAGATCTAAGGGCGTGGTTTCATGTGTTCTTAAGCTCTATGAAGAAACTAAAGGTTTTGAACCAAAAACGGCAACTGGTAGACCACGCAAAACCACCATGTGAGATGATTGAGCCAAGATATGGTACATATTGAAGGATCCTTTCGGGATTGTGGTTGAAATTTCTAAGAAAATAAGAGTAAACAATGGTACGGAAGTGAGCCACTTTACAGTGTCTCGTCGTCTGATGGAATTTGGATTAAAGACTGTTCCCCCGGCAACGAAACCTACCATCAGCAAAAAGAACAAATTGGAAAGACTTTCATTTGCAGAAGCTCATGTGAACTGGAGGGATGGAAATTGGTCAAAAGTTCATTTTAGTGATGAAAGCAAATTCAATTTAGTAGGTTCAGATGGTAGAGAGTATGTTAGGCGCTTCACAGGAGATTGGCTAAAATCCAAGTGCCTGAAGAAATCTGCCATGTTTGGAGGAGGAAACGTCACAGTGTGGGGATTGATTTCTTCTGAAGCACCTGTGCCCGTGCCACATAGAAAGCATTTGTGCTTGTGTCACATAATGAGCACCCATGCGGGTCCCTAGTAAAATGCACCAGAACTGACACCATGTAAAATTCATTTCTCCATTTCTTTTTGTATGATTATATTAGCAATTGAAACCAGTTACATCTTTTACTTTAAGCTTAAAGAAACATAACCAAACTTCAATGAATAGAATTTTCCCCTTTTCCTAGAACATTGCTTTAAGTCTTTTCTTGTTTGTTCCATGTATTTTTCTTGTTTGTTCCATGTATTTTTCTAGTTTTATCTTGTATTTCCACGTGAAGTAGCCATTTTATTTGAGTTTAAAGAATTTCCAGATCACACACAGTTGGCTATGTAAGCCAGTAACAGACTATCCAAGCATGAAACTTAAAGTGGCTCATGTATAATCCACACACACACACACACACACACAGAGATACATACACATATAAACAAATAAACATAAATAAAATGAATGGTGTTATATAAATAAAAACTAAATCTGAAGTATAAAAGAACTCACTACAAATGTATTATGAAATTTCTTTAAATAATTTTAATGACAGTGGCTTTAAAGTTACAGTCAATAAAGCTATCAATAAGTGACAGTTAGTAAATTCAACACACACACTTATTCATCTTTGCAAAAGTATATGTTTGAGAAGACCCGTTGAGTCAAGTAAAACCAAAATCGTAGCTGTGGCCAGTGACCCCTGAGTGGCTCCTGTGATGGTGGTACATAAAAAGCACCATCCAAATATGATTGATACCAAGGTCACCTGACTGGCTCCCTAGCCGGTGGTACATAAAAAGCATCACCTGAATGTGGTCGACGCCAAGTCCACCTGACTGGCTCATGTATCAGTGGCATGTAAAAAGCACCCACTACACTCTCGAAGTGATTGGTATAAGGAAAGGCATCCAGTCATAGAAACCAAACCTAAACAGACATGAGCCTGGTGCAGCTCTCTGGCTTATCAGATCTGGTCAAACTATCTAACCCATGCCAGCATGGAAAACAGAGGCTTCAGTAGGCACATGGCTCAGTGGTTAGGGTATCAGGCTTACAATCATGAGGTAGTAAGTTCAATTCTCAGCCGGGCTGTGTGCGACATTCTTAAGCAAGATATTATATTTCATGTTGATCCAGTTCACTCAGCTGTAGAAATGAGTTGTGACATCTCTGGTGCCAAGCTGTATTGGTCTTTGCATGGGTGACTGCTGGTCTTCCATAAACAACTTTGCCCAGACTTATGCATCGGAAAGTAACTTTCTAGGTGCAATCCCATGGTCATTCATGACCGAAGGGGCACTTTATACCCTCAGTAATAAGATAGTCACATGGAATATGACATTTAGTCTTAGCAAGGTATTTTTTCACCAAAATCGCTCAACAAATGTTCACATCAAATGAATTCTCTGGAGCTTGTCCCAAATAAAAAAGTGATGAAACAGATCCCAGAGGAATAGCTAAAATGTAAGCTACCCAGGGCAGCCCTTGAGTCACCCTTCCCTTTACCTTGGGTTCCGAAACCGATAAAAGCTTATACAGCAGACCCAATAGAATAACCCACATAAAAATATAACCTGAGGCTGAATGGCGCCTTATCCTGTTCACCCTTCTACCATTTATACAACTGCTAGAAGGAAAGTGTTAATTTCTGATACACAATGTAAAGGAAATATGCATTATCTTTTGCATGTGTGTAATTAGAAGACAGAGCTTAAAAAACTGAAGAAGAAAAATGAATAAGGAAATATAAGGTTTCTAGTAAATATCACCAACAGCAAGAGAAAAGAAGATGAAATGATATAATGCAAATATTTCAAACCATTAAAGAGCAAAAAATGGAAAAAGAAAATATAAAGTTGGAAAAGAGAAAGGAATAAATGAAAAAAGAGATAGAGAGAGTTTGTGTGTGTGTGTGTGTGTGTGTCTGCCCCACCCCAAATCAAACAGAAAAATAATCAATATTTGTTCTGATACTTTATAAAAGAAAAAAATATATATACATTAAACATTTTAGAAAAATGGGAAAAAGATGACAAAATGGTGGTGGTGGTGGGGGGTGGATTTTTCTAATAAAAAATTAAATTTAAGGAAATGAAACTAACAAAAAATAATTTGAAAATTGGAAATGCTGCAAATTGTTATTAATATAATAATTCTATAAATGATGTAATTGTTTGACATTGAAGAAAAAAATATTAAATGTAAGTGGGTTTTGCGTGCATGTGTGTATGTATGTGTGCATGCACGTTTGAGTGTGCGTGTGTAGTTTTGGAGAATAAATGGCAATGCAATCCTTAGAATTACAATTTCAGATGCTTCAACTTCTATTAAGAATACTGACAAGTGTGTGTGTGTGTGTGTGTGTGTTTGTTTTTATGGTGAGAGATAATAAAAAAGTTTAACATGAAACTGAAGAATTAATCAATACTTCTTATAAAGTTGTTGTTGTTGGCACTCCGCCGCTTACGACGTTGAGGGTTCCAGTCGATCCGATCAACGGAACAGCCTGCTCATGAAATTAACGTGCAAGTGGCTGAGCACTCCACAGACACGTGTACCCTTAACGTAGTTCTCGGGGATATTCAGTGTGACACAGTGTGACAAGGCTAACCCTTTGAATTACAGGCACAACAGAAACAGGAAGTAAGAGTGTAAAAGATAAAAATATGTGATGAAGCAAACTCCAAAGAGACTAGGAGTGGGGCCTGTGCTGACAAAACTTGTACTACTTGGTAAAATGAATAAAAAGAGTGGAGTGACCTTGCGGTGAGGAGTGGAAAATCCAATGTTTCAGACTGTACTTCTTGAAGGCAAAGTTAATAGGAGAAACATTAATAAAAGGCAGCAGAGTTTTGCATCATCAATGTTAGAAAAACTGGCTGCAACGTAGAGGTTGTTGCCTCATTCATTTCTCCCCTATCAACTTTTCCAC
>NC_068989.1:5826182-5827226 GCF_001194135.2 Octopus bimaculoides
TATATGTATATATGTATGTATGTATGCCTTTTTTATCATAATATTGTCAAAAGCTATTGCTCATGATGCTTCAAGATGAAGTATTAACAAGACATTTTGTGTGTAGACATTTGAGCGAGCTCCTGTGACCTTATGGAATGAAGTAATTGAATTGAACAAGACACACGCAGACACGCAAAAATAAAGAAATAAAATAAAAGGTCAACAACAAATAGAAAAAATTTATTTTCCCAATTAAACAGAAATAAATAATAAAAGACAATAAATACACTCATAAAAAAAAAAAGGAGCAAAAACTATTTGTAAACTAGATTTTATTTTTGAAAAAGTCTTTTTAGATAATCGATTATTATTATCATCATCATCATCATCATCATCATCATCGTTATTATTATTATTTTCATTATTGTATGGTAATTGATGTGATCAGTTTTGTGCAAAATAAAATCAAAAATTAATTCTCTACATGTGTATTTCTGTGTGTGTGTGTGTGTATCAACAATTACTATGACGACTATTTGGAAAGGTTAACGGATAAATAAAATGTCCTTAAGCACATGAGATGGCAGGCCTTCTTCCCTTGTTTCAGTTATCATTATCATTTAACATCTGTTTTCCATGCTGGCATGGGGTGGACAGTTTGACGGAAGCTGGCAAGGCCAAGAGCTGCACCAGGCTCCATTGTTTTAGCATAAGCATAGTTTCTACAACAGGATGCCCTTCCTTACACCAACAATTTTACAGAGTCTACTGGGTGCTTTTTCCATGCCACTAGCACCAATGCTTTTTACATGACACACACACACACACATGGATAGTTTGCTATTTGGTTAAGGTGGGACCAACAAAAAAGTGCTCCCATCCAGTGGCACGTAAAAAGCACCATTCAAGTGTGGTCAATGCTAGTACCACCGAACTGGCCCTCATGCTGGTGGCACGTAAAAAGCACCCAGTGCACTCTCAGCGTGGTTGGCATTAGGAAGGGCATCCAGCTGTAGAAACTTTGCCAGATCAGATTGGAGCCTGGTGAGGCCTCCTGTCATG
>NC_068989.1:5827236-5827776 GCF_001194135.2 Octopus bimaculoides
CCAGATCAGATTGGAGCCTGGTGAGGCCTCCTGTCATGCCAGTCCTCAGTCAAACCGTCCAACCCATGTCAGCATGGAAAGCGGACGTTAAACAACCACAATGACGATGATGATGATATATAACAGGTTCTAGATTTGATTTAATTGGCTACCCATATTTCTGAAGAAAATTTCTGGTCATAACATTGAATAATAATGATAACCATTGATATTAATGAAGTTGCTTATTTTGCCTCTATTTTTTGTTCATTCTGCTCACAATAAACTATTGATAGTATCACAGGATGAAACAGAACATCGTATGATGCAGTTAATTTGGATATCTTAAGGGAAGAGAATACATTGGTTGAGATGATGATGTTTGTTATCTAATACACACCCTCAAGGAAATTGAACTCCGCAACACAAACAAAGAAAGCAGTCTGTAATTGTAGAGTAGTCTCATCAGCATTGATCTACTACTGATGTTAAATATGCAATAGTGAGTGTGTGTGTGTGTGTGTGTGTGTGTGTGTGTGTGTGTGTGTGTGTGTGTGTGTG
>NC_068989.1:5831492-5832857 GCF_001194135.2 Octopus bimaculoides
ATACATATATATACACATATACATACACATATATATACATATATATACACATATACATACATATATATATATGTACACATATACATATATACATACACATATACATATATACATATATATATACACATATACATCTATATATACACATACATATATATACATATACGTATATACACACATATATACATATATATATATATACACACATATATACATATATATATATACACACATATACACATATATATATATATACACATATACATACATACATACACACGCACACACACATATATATACATACATATTTACACTCACACATATATATATATATATATATATATGTGCATGCAAATGTAATACATTTCATTCATATATTCAAAAAACAAACAAAGATATCCAAAAAGTTTGGCTCTGTGGAAAGACAACTTTATTTAAATGTCAAAAACTTGCTCAAACTGGTGGCCTTCAACACACAACCTATTTGATTTCATTGATTTCACTTCAAGAATTTTGAATTCTCACTCGGGAATACCTGTAGCACTATCACACGTAGAAATGATTGCTTTCTTTAATACATTGATTGTTTCAGATTGATTCATATAGATTATTGCTGACCCACACTCATACATACGCCATCATGTCTGGAAAACCAAATTGGTCATTCAGCAGGACTTTTTTTCACAATCCATCTTTTCAAAAAAGTTTCATATAAATAATTCCTCAACCAAATTGAAAAAAAAAAAAAAAAAAAAAAAAAAAAAACTGTGCTTGGGCATCACATAAAAATATTTTACCCTATTCTAACAGAAATGTCATCCAATTCTCTTTTTCTAAAAAAAAAAAGATTGTACTATATTGATGCATGCTTCTCTGGTAACATTATTGTCAAAAACATACAGACAGGTTATACTTTCACAGAAGAGTTCTGGCTAAACCATAATTGTTACAGAAGAAGAATGTATATATAAAAAGAAATTTTTATGGATTCAGACTATTGGACAAGACTGTATATTATATATATAACCATACATGGAAAAAAAAAATCTGCTTCATTTTTGTATGTACAACAATTTTGGGTGTATTTTTGTAAAATTAACACATACATCGAGTATGTCGCAAATGTATATATAATGAATTACAAAGAATATTGTAAAGTTTTCAATGAATAATAGAAAGGTTTGAGATAGTTTACTTATACACACACTGTATATATATATATATATATATAATCATATATCTTACACATTTTACATATATGTATAATTGTGTATATATATATATATATATATAATGTATTATATATAACATCCATTATATTTGTAGAGATAATGTATATAAAAGGACTATATATATATATATATA
>NC_068989.1:5833673-5836196 GCF_001194135.2 Octopus bimaculoides
AAAAAAAAATACAACACAATGTCAAACTAAAACGTAATTATCTTTTTTTATAGGAGAGAATTATATCTCTCTATGTTTTTTTAAATATACAACAGTCTAACATTGAAAGATTTTACACTGGGATAATCCTACAATCTCCTTTTTAGTGAAATCTAGCTTTCTATTGGCTGCTCTGGCTTTTTTTTTTTTCTTGTAGTTTCAGCTTCATAAAGAAAAAGACTTAATCCGTCACCCTGCTTAACACCTTCAGCAAATTTTTGTGTATCTTTCACGAAGTCCATTTTGTTGTAAAATCTTAGCCCTGGTTAGGTGCAACACTTGGATGCTGGTTTCTTGCCCCACCCAGCCAAATCAAATTCAGAATATTACTGGTACATATTTCATTTATTTATCTATTTATTTATTTTGATCTCCAGGAATGAAAAAGGAACGTTTTGGACTTACAACACTTTTGCCTAATAGCAACAACATATATATATTTATATGATATATATATATATATAATCATATTAAGAGTAAAAATTATTAAAAATAATAATTTATACCAGTGGCCAGCATGCATAAAAAAAAATTGTCTGTAGACTGCAAATTTTAAGAAATGTGGTGGAAAACTACCCCAGGAAAGCAGGAACACTACTCCCTGAGACCCCTTTTGGAGCCCCGCCTACCTCACATATATAAGTAAATGTGTATGTATATATATATATATACACACACACACACATACACACACATATATCTATATATATATATATATATATATATCAAGCGTGGCCGATGCCAACACCACCTGACTGGAACCCATGCCGGTGGTATATGAGAAGCACTCACTATACTCGTTAGTATTAAAAAGGGCATCCAGCTGTAGAAACCTTACCAAATCAGATTGGAGTCTGGTGCAGCCTTCCCGGCTTCCCAGTTCTCAGTCAAAACCATCCAACCCATGCCAGCATGGAAAGTGGACATTCAACAATGATGATGATGATATATATACCTGTACATATAAGCACACACACACACACACACACACACATATATATAGCTATTCACACACACATATACATATATAATTCTCAGTTTGTGTTAAAATCTAATTACAATACTCCAATTAAATTCAATTAACAATATAACAAGAGATTCAAAAGGAATCACACACAAAATAAAATTCTTAGATACAATAAAACAAAAGAAAACCAGACATCCATCTAGTAATGAGATGAGATGAAATCTCATCTTAATCCTATCCTTGTTGATTAGAGAAACCTGTCTACTCTGTTACCTCCTGTTAATTCTGGCCCCTCCTCCACCTGTTAGTCAAGATTGAAATTCCATCAGGGATTTCACAAATACATCAACACATTTAGTTTTTTGGTGTTAAGTATTAAGAATATATAGACATACATGTTTATGTGTGCATGTTTGCAAGTTGATATATATACATACATATATATATATATATAGATATATATACATACATATATATATATATATATATATATATATATATATATATATATATATATATATATATATATATATATATATATATATATATAATTACACATATATTATTATTATTGGTGGTGGTGGTGGTGGTGGGTTCTGATTATGAATAAATACTAAATTAAATTAGACACTTCACCACAAGTGTAAGATGGATAAGAATAAGGATGCAGGTATAAGTGGGCTGTTAAGATGTTTGCTTTACAACCATGAGGTCACAGGATCAATCCTACGTCACATCTTATTATTTGTGTGTGTTTATATACATGCATATGTCTCTATATTTATGTGTGTTTGCATGTGTATGTGTGTGCATACATATTCTTTTGTTTCAATCATCTGACTCCAGCCATGCTGGAGCACCACCTTTAGTCGAGCAAATCAACCCAGGACTTATTCTTCGTAAGCCTTATTTTATTGGTCTCTTTTGCTGAACGTTACAGGGTATAGATATCTGTATCATCTTCATCATCATCATTATTTAATGTCCGTTTTTCCATGCTGGCATGGGTAGGACGGTTTGACAGGAGCAGTTCAACAAAACAGACCAATACAATAAATACAAGATAAAAAAAAAAAAACAAAAAAAAACGTACTGTCATCAATTTGCTTAACTAATCCCTTCAAAGAGGTGCCCCAGCATGGCCAGAGTCCAAAGACTGAAACATGTATAAGATAAGCTATAAACAGATAATGTATATATACATACATACCTATATATACAGACATATAAATATATATACATGCATATATAAATAAATATATATATACATACATACATACATACATACATACATATATATATATATATAAATATATATATGCATACATACACGTGTGGCTGTTTGGTAAGTAGCTATAGGCGTAGGAGTAGCTGTGTGGTAAATAGCTTGCTTACGAACCACATGGCTCAGGGTTCAGTCCCACTGTGTGGCACCTTGGGCAAGTGTCTTCTACTATAGCCTCAGGCCAACCAAAGACTAGTGAGTGGATTTGGTAGACAGAAACTGAAAGAAGCCC
>NC_068989.1:5836206-5836578 GCF_001194135.2 Octopus bimaculoides
GAGTGGATTTGGTAGACAGAAACTGAAAGAAGCCCATCATATATATGTATATATATATATATATATGTATGTGTGTGTGTGTGTGTATATGTTTGTGTGTCTGTGTTTGTCACGCCAATATCGCATGACAACTGATGCTGGTGTGTTTACGTTCCCGTAACTTAGTGGGTCGGCAAAAGAGACCGATAGAATACATACTAGGCTTACAATGAATAAGTCCTGGGGTCAGTTTGCTCGACTAAAGGCAGTGCTCCAGCATGGCCACAGTCAAATGACTGACACAAGTAAAAGAGTAAAAGAGTATATATACATAAATACATATAATATACATACATACATAAATATATATATATATATATATATATATATATA
>NC_068989.1:5840957-5844296 GCF_001194135.2 Octopus bimaculoides
TGTACCATAATGAACAGACTACACTTCAGAACATTTAATGGCAAGTTAAAACACCAGACTTTGCTTCACTTTATTCTTCTCAGCTGTAAAAGTAAATGGGTATCCTGCAATGGACTGGCATCCTGTTCAGGAGAGATGCTGTCATCTTGATGTCTTGGAAGACCAAGATCACATGCAAACTGGGTAACAAGCCCTGTGAATCACTGAACTCTAGACAATAATTGCTCAGGGGCCGATTATGATGACGACGACGACTATGAGGGTGATGTCAGTAAGAACAGTTCAGGGGCCGAATTATCTGTGAATGTTACCAGAGAAAATCTAGCATCTTAATTCAAAAGAGGAAAATTACTTTCATTCACTGACTGGCATAAAATAGGAGACATGTATTAGCTGTTTAAAAGATCCCTCACACATGCCACTGTGCACAGCCTCCAAGTTAATTCCATCATGTATTCTCTCAGCATGGTCTCTTCCCGTAACTACTTTCATTATTTGGTGCCTTTAACTGCAGGTGTAATATTATATTTCCCCTCTTTATCTCTCTTTCTCTTTCTCTTGCTCTCTCTCTCTCTTGATTGCATATCTTTTATCTATATTTGTTGTGGTTTAGACCAGGTCAGCATGGATCAAGAAAACCTATGAGATCAATATCCGTTTCAACTTGCACAGTGACATTTATTTTTCTGCATTTATTGATTGTGTGGGTATAAAAGTGTACATACATACATGCATATGTATTGATATATATATATGCACGCACACACCTATACATATATACACACACATACACACACCTGTACATATATATATATGTATGCATGTATATATGTAAGCACACATATACACATACACACACTTGTACATATATATATGTATGCATGTATATATGTAAGCACACATATACACATACACACACTTGTACATATATATATATATATATATATATATACATATATAACATGTACATTTAAATACATACATATGCACACGTACACACACTCATTACATATAAAGTCACTTTCATAATACATGCTCTAACATTGAATCAATTATCTTCTAGTCTGGCCTATACACACATAAACATCCACAGAACATAACGTATTAATGTATCCAAGTACACAAATTAAGTGTAGCAATTACAGATGCAGTGATTTATACTTGAAAAGCTGCTGCAACCACTAATGGACCTGTTATAAAATATTGCTTTACTAATTGCCATTTAAATAATAATAGTAAACACTTATGTAAGTTTTGCACTGTTTTTGGCTATGAAATGCATGACAAACTCCTTTGTTCTTGGATGTAATTATTCTAACAAGAATAGCATTACAAGTCAATAAAGCAGGCAAAAAACTGTCACCGATCTGCTAGAAATGACAGCCAAACACCTTGAGATTTACACACTCTACTGTCTTATATGAGTAAAAATTACAGGAGACAAGAAAGAACACATTGGATAATCTAATTCTAGAT
Source organism: Octopus bimaculoides (assembly GCF_001194135.2). NCBI lineage: Eukaryota > Metazoa > Mollusca > Cephalopoda > Octopoda > Octopodidae > Octopus > Octopus bimaculoides. The sequence continues at coordinate 5,842,434 of NC_068989.1, forward strand.
AGTTCTACAAAATGTTGGGATGGTCATAGCTTGAATGCCTTTGAAGATCAGTTTGTTCAATCAATGTTTGACTAAGAGGAATAAGCAGCAGTGACAACAACAACAACAATAGAGCAATCTAGTCCAAGTATGGTTAAATACAGCAGGTACTTGTAGTTGTTATTGCTGAAGTCTGGTTTCCAGCTCTTTACATTCCGAGTTCAAATTCTGCCTAAGTCAACTTTAGCTTTCATTTTTTTTCGGGGTTGATAAAATAAGTACCAGTTGAACAGTGAGAGAAGAGGGCTCTCAATGTAGTCAACCTGCCCCTTTTCCAAAAATGACTGGACCTGTGCTAAAGTTTGAAAGAAAATTGCTGAAGGTGGTGGAGGGGAAAACTTCCTTGTCATTTCTCGGTTCTTGACATTCTGAGTTCAAATTTTGTTGGAGTCAACTCTGCCCTTTCAACTAATCAGGGATCGATAAAATAAGCACCAGTCAAATACTGGAGTCAATGGTATCAAATAAACCTTTTCCCAAATTTCAGGCCATGAGCCTAAATCAGAAATACAATAATCCTAGTCAATACAGAGTTGTCTCTCTTATTTGGTACCAGTAAGAAGTAACAGGTTCAAATTGCATCCCTCAGTCCCAGACAGAATACTCTGGGCTGAATGTAAAAGTGAAAATATTTTCCTTCATGACATACTGCAGTGAAAAGCCTTTACAGGTTCAAATACCTCTCAAACATATTTAAAATGGTCTTGTATGTTCTGTCTTTGTTTTTTGCATCTACTCATGTATCTATTCTAGCCTGGCAGCCAACATGTACAAGCAGTTAATAATATTTACTGATTTACAATAAAGAAAAAACATTGCTTTCTAGCCATATCAAAGTTGTCTCTCTTGGTATCTGGTTCTGAAGAGAACTAACAAGTTCAAAATACAGCCATCAGTCCAACAGCAGGTGCTCTGATCTGACTATGGTGTTCTAAATACCTTTTCATCTTAAGCAACAATTTTTTCTCCACCACAAACTGCAGTGAAAAGCCTTTACAAGTTCAAATATTTGAACTGATCTTAAGATTATAATTTTTATTGTTTAACCCTGAGTCTGGTGTTTGATTAAATAGGCTTATGATCAACAATGTTCCAACCTTAACCAATGTTTCTTTTTTTTTCGTATTATAAATAACACACGCTTTATATAATATGACAGCCACATTTGGCTAGTTTTATAATGCTACAAGGTTATATAAGCAGTTTTGTAAACTGTTTGCCTTCCATCATATATTTTTGACTATTATTAAAAATTTTTTTAAAAAACAAAAGATTATGTGAAAAAAACTTTGAAAAACCAAAGGGATTTTTTTTTTATATATTTGAAAAACTGAAAACCCAATAGTCACTTCACCCCCTCCATTTCACTGAAATCACTTTAATAATGTTTATATGTATACTGTATACAAAAATATATTACTCTTTTCATCATAACAAAAAAAAATTTGAAAGAAAGAGGAGAGAAAAGTTTATTTTATGAAATGACATTGAGATCAGGGTGAAGCAACTCAAAATAATAAGATTTAAAAAATATTAATACAAAAATGATTTCAAAACTGATGGGGAGGAGGGGTTGTTATATATTCTTGTAAATAAAATAATAAAAGTGAAAAAATCTTTAAATACTATAAGCTTCTGATATATATGTGCGTGTGTGTGTACATATGACATGTATGTGTGAGTGTGACACACATACACACACATATACACATGTACTAAAATTGATATGAAATAAAACAACATTCACACACACACACAAAAAAGAATTGGAAATATTTGAAAGAACTATATATATATATATATATATATATATATATATATATA
>NC_068989.1:5844380-5848134 GCF_001194135.2 Octopus bimaculoides
TATATATATATATATATATATATATATATATATATATATATATATATGTCTGTATGTATATATGTATATATATGTGTACATAAGATATAAAAAAAGTATATGTAAATAAACACGCACACATACACACACTGAAATCAGTAGAAACCATGCATATGCAGAGAAAAAAATGTGTATATGATTGCGTGTTTGTGTATGTCTATGTGTACACATGCACACACAAACACACACATGTGCTGCATACATTTTTATACAATGTTTGAAGATATTGGAGATGCTGAGAAAAAAAAAGAAAAAACAAAAAGCATGACACATTTGTTTATTTGATGTTGTTCTTTCAAGTAAGATTAACTAAAAGAAAAAAAAAATTGTAAAAATAAAAACAACTGGAAAACTAAACACACACACACACACTTGCAGATTGATGTATACATGTTTCTAAATACATATGTATGAGAGTATATTTAAACATTAAATATATATATATATATATATGTGTATGTATATGTATGTATGTATGTTACGATGATAATTACATTTTGTTTAACTTTGGAAATGGATTCGTTGGTCAAATGGCCTTATTAATAAGGAAATTGAAAAACAAATATAAATTTGTTCAAATAAAAGATATATTCCAAATTTTACCACTTTGTTTCCCAGAGTTTTTCCTTCTTTACTTCACAATAAATCATGTTTATTCTTACTATCATTATTATTATTATTATTATTATTATTATTTTATGTTTGACTTTTGCTTTGCATTTGTACAAGTTGGATCCAAGTCTCGCCCAGAGACCTCAAGAGACAACAAGTTAGAAGTTCATGTAGGTGTTATGCCTAGGGTACCATATATTTGGATTTGTACATAGTGTTGTTCTAGAGAATGTCTAAGAAACCATAAGAAAATTATGTGTTTGTTTTAAAATTTGAGATCACATAGTATTTTACGTAGGATATGAGCAGGATGTTATTATTATTATGATTATTATTATTATTATTATTATTATCATTATTATTATTAAACAGTAAGAAAAGCATGATGTGATTTGTGATAAATAGAGATTGACTCTGTTTACCGAACTGAACAATATTTCGACGGATTGTCCGTCTTACATGGATTCAAAATATAAAATGAAAAGAATGCAGGAATACTGAAATTCAAAATATGAACAGGAATGTCCTGCATTCTGTTTCAGACAAAATGATGTCATTGGTTTTAGCTAATTTCATATTATTTATCAAATGATTTATCAAATATATTAAATAAATCAATAGGCCACCAAAGATGAATCAAAAGTGATTATTTGCCAGATGTACCTGACCAGATCAGAGCTGGGGTTAAACTTCGCTAAAACCTGTAATAACCAGGGCCGTGGAGTTGGAGCCATGGAGTCGGAGTCAGAAACAATTAAGGGGTAGCTAGAGTCAGAGTTTTAAAATAGACCACAATCACTTAATTATATAGAGGAGTTGGAGTCAGAAGTGCCAATAGTAGAGGAATCAGAGGTATCAATAGTGTCGGAGTCGGAGGTGCCAGTAGTAGGGGAGTCGGAAGTGCCAGTAGTAGAGGAGTCGGAGGTGCCAGTAGTAGAGGAGTTGGAGTCAGAGGTGCCAGTAGGAGAGGAGTCAGAGGTGCCAGCAGTAGAGGAGTCAGAGGTGCCAGCAGTAGAGGAGTCAGAGGTGCCAGCAGTAGAGGAGTCAGAGGTGCCAGCAGTAGAGGAGTCAGAGGTGCCAGCAGTAGAGGAGTCAGAGGTGCCAGCAGTAGAGGAGTCAGAGGTGCCAGCAGTAGAGGAGTCAGAGGTGCCAGCAGTAGAGGAGTCAGAGGTGCCAGCAGTAGAGGAGTCAGAGGTGCCAGTAGTAGAGGTGCCTAGTACTTATTTTATCAGTCTCTTTTGTCAAACTGCTACGTTGCAAGGATGTAAACACACCAACATCAGCTGTCAAGTGGTGGTGGTGGGAACAAACAGACACAAAGACATACACAAATAAATATATGCCCAATATATATATGATAGGCTTCTTTCAGTTTCCCTCTACCAAATCCACTCACGAGGCTTTAGTCGGCCCAAGGCTATAGTAAAAGACACTGGCCCAAAGTGCCATGCAGTGAGACTGAACCCGGAACCATGTGGTTGGGAAGCAAACTTCTTACCACACACCCACGCTTAGGAATTCTAACTTTGATGGATTTGAACAAATAACCAGCATTTGAAAGTTATTGGTTTAAAAGCAAAATGTATGGAGTTGAACCGATACAGTATGCTATGTCTAGAAATAATTTTGAATTAATTCTATGGTTCCTGCATTGTGCTTGCAAACGGTCAATCAGATGTTACTGATTGACCGTACAAATTATGGCCACCTATCAAATCGATGTCTGAAAATTCTGAGAAGTTCACTCCAGGTGAAGAAGTTGTAATTGGTGTAAGTCCAGTGCTGTTTCATGGTAGAACAATTTTATAGCAATATATACCTAACAAAAGTCATAAATATAACTTGAAATTTTATAAACTGTGTTCACTTGATGGCTGTATCTGGAAGTTTATATTGTACAAAGGCAAAGAAGATACAGGTCCTGGTTTAACACATTCTGAATCCATCACTGGTTCACTTACGAAAGACTGGTTGAGAGAAGGTCACATGTTGTTCATAGATAATCTTTATTCTAGTGTAGCAACAAGATTTCTCCTCGGTGCTCCAGCATGACCGCAGCCACTTGGCTGAAACCCATAAATAAATAAATAAAATATGCCACCGTGCCAGTGGCACATAAAAAGTACCCACTACACTCTCAGAGTGGTTGGCATTAGGAACGGCATCCAGCTGTAGAAATCTTGCCAGATCAGATTGGAGCCTGGTGCAGCCTCCTGGCTTGAAAATCCTCAGTCAACCTGTCCAACCCATGCCAGCATGGAAAGCAGGTGTTAAAGGATGATGACGATGATAAAGAAACTATGTAACAAATGGAATGTACGAGTGCAACATGTCCTCAGACACATTTAGGCAAATATTAATTCCAAATAAGAACTGACTTGGATGGTGACGATTCATCCAACCTGTGACAGAATGGAAATCACACAGAAAATGAAGACAACGGACCAGAACAAATGGATAGATAAATAAATAAATAGATAAAATCGAAGTGCTCCTAGAAATAAATAAAAATATATTTAAACATATATATTTAAAAATATATATAAAAAAAAATAAACATGAAATGGAAAATAAAAAGAGAAAAAAAACAAAAACTCCCAACAAGCCTTAAATAAATAAATAAATGTCGAATTAATTAAGTTTACCAATTTAACCAATTCCAAAAGCAATGAAGACAGTTTCTCTAAGACTTGAAAGACTTTCAACTGTCCAAACAATATCAAACAGAATTTAGTACCAAGAACAGCATGGGGAAATGAGAGGGTGACAGGGAGGAAAGGTGACAGTGATGGTGGTAGTGGTGGTAGCAATATTAATAGTGGATTTGCTGGTGGTGGTGGTGGCTGTGAGGATAAAAGCAAGGTCATAGCATCAGTGAAAGTATTAATGATGGTGGAGATGGTTTCGATTGTGGTCTCTTGATGATGGCGGAAGAGGAATCAATGATAATTGTGGTGGAGGTAGCAAGAGTGGTAGAGGAAGTAGTAAAAGTGGTGGTGGTGGTGTCCATGATCTCTAGAGGTGGACATGGAGGTGGTGGTGGTGGTGGTGAGGTAAAGGTGATTAGTTGCTGTAGCAATGTCTCGGAAGTGCCGGCAGTAGT
>NC_068989.1:5848154-5859139 GCF_001194135.2 Octopus bimaculoides
GTTGTTGTTGTGGTGGTGGTGGTATTAGTGGTGGTGGTGGTAGTGGTGGTGTTGGTGGTGGTGTTGGTGGTGGTTGGGTTGTGGTTGTGGTGGTGGGGGTGATGGTGTTGGTGATTGTGGTGTTGGTGGTTGTGGTGGTGATAGTTGTGGTGGGGTTAGCTTTATGAAGAAAAGAAATTAGTTCATTGTGGTGAATTAAATTAATAAGTCCTGGGATTTTTCTTTTGTACAAGGGTTGGGTTGGATTAACATGGAAATTAATTGGCCATACATGAACACACACACACGCACACACATACTCATACATAAATACACATAGATGTGATACGTACACACTGAAACACACACATATACACAGAACAGGTAGATGGAAAATTTTATACACTTGCACCGACTTTACATTCTCTCTTTCCACATGCAAGTGGCTGATGCCCAAAATGGTTGATGAACCAACTAGAGAAATAGCACCTTAGCTAAATGATATCCAAGAAATCAAGAAAACAAAAAAAAAACCCCACAAGGAGGGCCCATACAATGATGGGAAGATGTAGTAGTCACATAATTTGGGGCAAGGAGGAAAAGGTACAATCAAGTAAGAATTTGAAGCACATTGTAACGAGCGTTATATAAAAAGATCCTGTATTCTGGTTGATACAGGTGATATAAAATAATGGCATACCTGGTGTTTCCAGGTGGAAAATGTAGCCAGAAACTGGTTTTAATGAAGGTGTGTTCAGTTTAAAAGAACATTATTGGATTACTCTTGGAAATTTATCTTTCATGTAAGAAATGAAATTATTACCCAATACATTTTTAGCAGCAAACCAGTCTGGCACCAAATGTATTGTGCTACAGACACACACAAGAGCGCACACACACACACACACACACACACTCAACAATAACAATAACAATAACAATAATAATAATAATAATAATAATAATAATGATGATATATCTTGTAATTTAACAGTGTGAATGACATATTAAATCCAAACAAAGTAAGTAAGAACACAAGAAACATTAAGTACATGTGGAATCTGTTACAGTTCCTTTGCAACTATTATCTCATACCATTGATATTCTTTAATTCTTAGAATTTATTGGTAAACGAATAGAGCCTAGATCAGTGGTTCTCAACTGCTGGTCCTGGGGACGCACACAGCCCTCAAGCTTCCTTCCAGCAGCCCCCAATGGTCTTCTCTCTACGAAGTCTTTTATTTTTTTTATTCTTTTATTTGTTTCCGTCGTTTGACGGAAATTATAGTTGCAAGGATTCCAAGCTCACACGAAACTAGAACCATTGCTTCCTGCGGAATTATGTACATTGTTGTGTCAGTACACCATCATCACCTTCAATGTTCACTTTTTTCTATACTTGCATGGGTCAGACAGAGTTTATTGAGGCAGATTTTCCATGGCTGGATGCCCTTCCTGTCACCAACCCCCACATGTTTCAAGGTAAGATAATGTTGTCCCATGGCCAGACATGTTTCCACAGTATAACGTTATGTTTATAATTATAAAATATTTGTATAATTTTACCTAAAAAGGTTATTTTAACATACCAAACTACTTGGTAAAATTATTAATTATCAATTAATTAATTTGATTGATTAATGAATTAATTAATTTTACCCTTTTATTATTATTATTATCATTATTATTATTATTATTATATATATATAGGGCATCCAACTGTAAAAACCTTGCCAAAACTGACCTCTCCTGTGCTTGGGCCACGTAAAAAGCATTAAGTCCACTCTGCTGAGTGGTTGGTGTCAGGAAGGGCATCCAGCTGTAAAAATCCTGCCAACACAGTCACAGAAGTCTGATGCAGACTTCTGGATGACTGGCTCCTGTCAAACTACCCCACCCAAGCCAGCATGGAAGGCAGACGTTAAATGATGGCAATGATGATGATATATATGATGGGCTTCTTACAGTTTCCATCAACCAGATTCACCCAACAGAAGATGCTTGTCCATGGTGCCAAATAGTAGGACTGGGTCTAAAACAACGTGGTAGTGAAACAAATTTCTCACCACATAGCTATTTGTGCACCTGTATGAATTTCTAAGTTCTGCAGGATGGCTATGAAGCTGATATTTTGGTAAGAAAAAAAAAAAAAAAAATTAAGAATGGAGAAATAAACAAAGAAAATTTGCCAAACTGGTTGAGAAGTGCAGGACACGAACCTAAGATTGAAGGATTCTTGATTGTGGTGCCAAATAAAAGCCTGCCCTCCACAAACCATCATATGCAGTTAATGAAACAGAATTTCTTACAGATGGAAAGTAATTACAGTCTGGATGAAATTAATGGAATATCTGTTTCTTCTTTTCTTTTTCTTTTCTATTACTGCAGAATGTGTGAAAATTAGGAAGAAACAATTAATCGCATTGGCTACAGCCGGTCAGTATTTGCCAGAAATAATGTCGCCAATTGTTTCTTCCAAATTTCCAAGGATGATACTACTGGGAGCTCCATACACAAGAAGATTGTCCAATTTGACGATTGGGAATATGAAATTTGATTACAAAATGTGAGATGACGGCAATAACCATAAACAACACTTGCTCCTCAGCATTAAATACTGTCTGGAACTTCTCACCTATATATACACATATGCACATACAGATATGATAGAGTGTGCGACAGAGTAGTGATATGGAAATGATGCCAAACTTCATAAATTACTCACAGGAAAGTGATGGTACGAACATACATTTTAAAAAGTCTCTTAGAATGACAAAAGACAAGGCAATTCATGCAGTGAGGGAGATTAAGGAAAAACCATCCAGATATTGTTACGGAAGTCCTTCAGGGGAAAAAAAAAAACAAGATGTCTCCTACTCATTGTGTGAACAAATTGATGACAATATATTTCTAAAGGAAATAAAGAAATGATACAAAAATATGAATATTTGGTATAAAGATAAGCAGAATGAGAGGATTGACAATACAAATAATCCTCTAAGTAAAAGATTTTCTGAGAATGATTAACAAGAATGCAAACAAATACATAACCAAACCAAAACTCAAGCATAAAAGATGTGTATTCTATGAAACTTTTCCTTTTTCCCTTAATTTCAAATTGAAGGTTCTAATCCCACCAAATACTATGAAGATGGGATTATCTCCCTTGTACATATATAAAACATACAAAAAAAGTATTACAATGCAATGAACACATATCACGTAGCATATTGTTTCATAAGTCATCTTCTCTTATGATCCCTGTTTGTCTAACAAATCTTCATATGACCACCTCTACATATTACAAAATTCAATCCGTATTAATGAAATTGGTCTGGTGAGACTGACGTATCAGTTTATCATGACATTGTCATTCTGCTGTAGTCACCACACCCTCCTCCTCCCTCCTCACCGAGCCCTACAAAGATTTTAGCATTTCAATAAATAATAAATTAATTAAAAATATGACGCTGATTGTCTGCTGATATCTCTGTGTGTGTGTGCGTTTAACTGTATGAGACTGGGTTTTTGAGTGTTTGTATGTGTACACATAACTGTATGAGACTGTGTGTGTGTGTGCGTGCACACAACTGTATAAGACTGTGTGTTTGTATGTGTGTTGTTTGTAACTGTATGAAACTGTGCGTGAGTGTGTGTGTTCGTGCATGTGTACCTGTATGAAACTGAGTGTGTGTGTGCACATAACTGCATGAGACTGTGTGTGTGTGCACATAACTGTGTGAGATTCTATGTGTGTGTGTGTGTGTGTGTGTGTGTGTATGTGTGTGTGTGAAACAATAACTGAATGTGTATGTTGGTATCTGTATGTTTAACATACAGACTGCATGTGGAATGTCTGCTGATATCTGTTGATATCTGTGTGTGTGTATGTGTGCGAGTTGTTATCTGTGTACATTTGTGTAATTCTCTGCTGATATCTGTGCATGTGTGTGTGTGTGTATGTATTTATATATGTATGCATGTGTGTATGCACAAAACTGCTGGTATGTGTATGTAACACTATGTGACTGTGTTTGAGTGTGTATGTGCATATGTTGTTATCTGTGTATGTTTGTGTAACAATAGATTATGCAAGAGCCAATCGGTGGTATCTGCTGGTGCGTGGCTTAGAGGTTAAGGTAGTTGGCTAATGATTGTGAGTTCAAAAACCAGCAGCACGTTGTTACACGGGACTCCTCCAGTCCACTCAGCTGGGGAAAAAGTGAGTTGTAACTGTAATTCACAAGAGTCAGCTTTGTAAATAATAAAACAATATAACTCACATGCGATTATCAGTTTGGTTCCCTATCAGTGGTTCCCAAAGTGGGTGGTATTGCCCCCCAGGGAGGGGTGGAAAGTTCCAACAGGGCGTTGAAGAAAAGTGGGATGATAATGGGGTAGAAATTCATGTAAAAAGTGGGGTAATAATGGTGAAGTGATGCATGTAAAAACAACAAAGTAATGGGTTCGTTAGGTTAAGTTTTATTTGTGAAACATGATTGCTTTGAATTTGCTTCAGAAATATGTCTCTGTCTGTGATGGTTAGTTGGGGTGGGGACGCTAAGAATGTGGCCTGGGTGTCAGCCCCCAAAAGTATGGGATCCATTGAGTTAAATGACAAAGGTTCCAGTTGATGTGATCAATGGAACAGCCTGCTTGTGAAATTAACATGCAAGTGGCTGAGTACTCCACAGACAAGCATACCCTTAATATAGTTCTCAGGGAGATTCAGCGTGACACAGAATGTGGCAAGGCCGGCCCCTTTGTAATTACAGGTACAACTCATTTTTGTCAGCTGAGTTGACTGGAGCCACATGAAATAAAGTATTTTGCACAAGGACACAATGAACTGCCTGGAATGGAACTCACGACCTTACAATTGTGAGCCAAATACCCTAAACATTGAGCCATGCACCTTCACAAATACTAACAATTATTAGAACCCTTCTGCAAGGAAGAACTCACCGAAAACAGTTACCCTGTATGTAAACACTGAGATCTCTCTCTCTCTCTCTGGCTTGCCAGTCCTCCATCAAACTGTCCAACCCATGCCAGCATGGAAAGCGGACATTAAATGATGATGATGATGATGATTCTTTTACAAAATAATAATAATGTAAATGAAATAACGATGATGGTGATAATTAATTTATTGTCATCCTTCTAGGTCTGTGGCAATAATTAAAACACTACAATACGATTTTCAATTATCAAATTTTTAATTAGACAGACAAAAATTCGAGTTTAATTTTTATGAATGTTTGTATGTGTGTGCTTTTTCATTCTTTCCAATAAATTTTTTGATCTTTATTTTTATTCCCTTCTCTCTCTCTCTCTCTCCACAAACATACACACACAGATAGATACAAACAAACATGACAAGATGTAGGTGGTTTTAATTATACAAAGACAAGGAAGGTGACAGTAACTTTGAAGTTTTACAAAAACAGGCGTATCAAACTACAATCAAAGAATCGGAATTGTCATCATCCTCATCACCAGGTGGTAAGCTGGCAGAATCATTAGCACACCAGATGAAATACTTAGCAGTATTTCATCTGTCTTTATGTCCTGAGTTCAAATTCTGCCAAGGTCAACTTTGCCTTTCATCCTTTCAGGGCTGATAAAATAAGCACTTGTTGAGCACTGGGGTCAGTATAATTGATTTAACGACTGTTGGGTGAGCGAATAAAAGGTGCACCCATGTGCCAAGCATTGTCAAGCCAGTGTAGCAGAGTAGGCTCATGAAACTAGGATGGCCTCAAGCTCAAATTCATGGCCTTCACATCAGACTGTAGTTGATAGAGAGAACATGCTGAGGCCTTCGTCCTGCAGTGGACTGAACATAAGCAAGCCAATCTAATGTAACCCATCAACATCAGTTGGAAGTTCACTTTTCCAAGCTTGCATGGCTTGGAAGGAATTTGCTGAAACCGATTTTCTCTGGACGAATTACGTTCCCATCACCAAACTTCTGCTGTTTCCAAGCATGGTGATGTTTCCCCATGGCCAGAATATTTCCAATATTTGCAGGTGGTGAGCTGGCAGAAACGTTAGCACACTGAGCGAAATGCTTAGCTGTATTTCATCTGTCTTTACGTTCTGAGTTCAAATTCAGTTGAGGTCGACTTTGCCTTTCATCCTTGGGCCAACCAAAGTCTTGTGAGTGGATTTAGTAGATGGAAACTGAAAGAAGCCTGTCAGATATATATATATGTGTTTGTCCCCCCCACCATTGCTTGACAAACGATGTTGGTGTGTTTACATCCCCCATAATTTAGCGGTTCGGCAAAAGAGACCGATAGGATAAGTACTAGGCTTACAAAGAATAAGTCCTGGGGTCGATTTGTTCAACTAAAGGTGGTGCTCCAGCATGGCCACAGTCAAATGACAAACGAATAAATGAATAAAGGAATAAAAAGTACCTGTGAGGGATCACGTAAAAGCACCTGTATGGTGCCATGTAAAAGCATCCAGCACACCCTGTAAAATGGTTGGCATTAGGAAGGGCATCCAGCCGTAGAAACCATAGAAAATGAGATTGGAACCAGGCACAGCTCCCCAGCTCTGGTCAAACTGCCCGAACCAATGCCAGCATGGACAACAGACATTAAATGATGATAATGATAATGATGATGAATAGGCTTCCATACAGTTTCTGTCTATAAAATTCACTCCCAAGGCACTGGTAGGCCCAAGCTATGCAGAGGAACTGAACCGAAAACCATAAGGTTACAAACTGAGCTTCTTAACCACACAACCATTCCACCACACGCGTGTGACAGAGAGATGCTTAATGTAAGCTTGATTAAAACATTCTTACTGTTGGAAAAAAATCCTCCCCCAAAAATCTGAAATCTTTCAACAAAGTAATGTTGGAAAATAGCTGACATTTTAATCTAACACACGAGTTATGAGCTGTTATTTGTTGGCCTGAATCAGGGGAAAGAAAAAATCAAGTAAAAAAGGTTAAAATTTATATACGAATAAAAATGTACAAAACTATCGAATTAAAAATATAAAAAAAAAAAGCCGAACAAAATATTTTTGGTAGATAAGTAAAATTAATGTAATATATGTTGATAGAAAAATTATGAGTATAAAGATTTATTAGGTTAAACAAAATTGAAGATCCTAGAAAAAGGTGTATGAAAAGTACTGTAATTGCATACGAGACACACCCCTATTAACAAGATTCATTAAATAATATAAGACACCTATCAGATGTGGGTTATGTAAGCCAGGAAAGGAGGCAGAATGAGATGATGTGACTTCTCCACATATCTACTGATCCATCATAAGCAATTTTCATAAGTTTGTGCTAACAGTCTATGGTATTTTGGCAAGTTTTCAATATTTTCTCAGTAACGAGGCAATGAACTGGCAGAAGTGGTAGCATGCTGGGCAAAATGGTAAGAGGAATTTCGTCTGTCTTTACGTTCAAATTCTGCCAAGGTTGACGTTGACCGTCATCCTTTCAGGGTCAATCAAATAAGAACCAGTTGACCACTGAGGGGTCTATGTGATCGATTTAGCCCTGCCCCATAAATAACTGACCTTGTGCCAAATTTTGAAACCAATACAGAAGGCAGCTGGCTGGCAGAATTGTTAGCATGCCGAGCAAAAGGTTTAGCAGAATTTTGCATGTTTTTATGTTCTGAGTTCAAATTCTGCCGAGGTTATCTTTGGCTTTCATCTTTATTGGGTCAATAAAATAAGTACCAGTTGAGCTCTGGGATTGATGTAATCAATTTACATCTTCCTTGCCAGCCTCAGTGCCTCCTGACTGGCTCCTGTGCTGGTGGCATGGAAAAAGCACTGTCCAAACATGAGCAATGCCAGGGCCACCAGACTGGTTCCTGGCCGCTGGCACATAAAAAGCACCCACTACACTCTTGGAAGGGCATCCGATTGTAGAAACATTGCCAGATCAGACCGGAGCCTCGTGCAGCCACTGGCTCTCCAGACCTTATATATATATATATATATATTTGTGTGTGTGGGTATTTATATATATATATATGGAAGAGCTAAATAACTGGGTTGAATAGCAGAATAACCTGAAGTGTCATGCTATGGCTTAAGTTATGATCAGATGGGTGGATGGGTGGATGGATGGGTGGATGAATGACATCCACATCAATATATCTTGTTACACTTGATTGTGAAGAGAATGATTTACAATGACAACATCTGATTATTAATCTTGGGTTGACTAAGAATAGAAATATTTAAGTGAAAATTTGAGAACTTAATGAAATAAATATCGCATTTCGGAAATAAATTGAGAAGCTTTATCTGATGTAATGAGTTACAACAATATATTAATACAACTGTACGTTCTTACTTGTTTACTGTTTGCATAATGCTAAAAGATGTAACTTGAACAGAGCAAGATGCTGAGGAAGAGGAAGTGAGAGAGAGAGAGAGATGTATACGAAAGAGAAAGCTGGTAGTGGTGAAGAGATATAAACTGGAAGATGGAGAGGCAGAAGGCAGGATATCAACACATCACTGAGCCTGTGACAGCACTTTGTCACAAGGTAATTGTTGCAATTACCTCCAAAAGTAATTATTGCAAATACACTAATATAAATAAATAATTAAAAAATGGTGTATATATGAATGTATATGCTTTGATTCATTTAGTTTTGTTATTTGGGTTTGGATTCTGGTCATGCTGGAGCAATATTTTCAGGGGCTCAATCAAGCATATCAACCCCTCTTTTACTCTTTTACTTGGTTCAGTCGAGCAAATCAACCCCAGGACTTATTCTTTGTAAGCCTAGTACTTATTCTATCGGTCTCTTTTGTCGAACTGCTAAGTTACGGGTACATAAACACACCAGCATCGGTTGTGAAGCAATGCTAGGGGGACAAACACAGACACACAAACACACACACATATATATATATATATATATACATATATACGACAGGCTTCTTTCAGTTTCCATCTACCAAATCCACTCACAAAGCTTTGGTCAGCCCGTGGCTATAGTAGAAGACACTTGCCCAAGGTGCCACGCAGTGAGACTGAACCCGGAATCATGTGGTTGGTAAGCAAGCTACTTACCACACAGCCACTCCTACGCTTTGTTTTAGAAAAACAAAAAAGTCCTGAGGTTGATCCATTCAACCAAAAATTCTTCAAAGCAGTGCTCCAGCATGACCGCAGTCAAATGACTGAAACAAGTAAAAAAAAAATAAAACAATATTTTATTGCAATGACTTACCTTTTCCAAGAACTTCAGCTCAGCTCGACATTTTTTCTCCAGCTTGGAATAACCACTGATGCTGCAATGTTGTCGACAGAGTTTGATGAAATTTTCTGCTACAGATTCATAGGTTTTCAATTGGAAATCTAACTGTGAAGCCATTATTATTATTTTTATTATTTAGTTCTTCCTGGAAGATATGAATGGAAAAAATCAAATTAGAAATAAATCCTAGAAATTGATTCTAACAACATACCGTTTTTCTCAGTATCATCCTCTTTTGTTTTCCAACTAGGGTAGCTACCACCTGGGGTATCTATGCATCTCCTCCACAGTAAGACACCTGTCTGTACCTTAAATTTCTCAAGTGGCACAAAACCACACCCCATCAATAGTATTCCCTACCCCCACTTGAGGGATTTTTTGCCTTGCAAGGTACTGGTGCCACATAAAAGGCACCGATAATGGTGCCACATAAAAATCATCCAGTACACTCTGTAAAGTGGTTGGCTTTAGAAAGGACATCCAGCTGTAGAAACCAAGCTAAAGAAGACTATGGAACCTGGTGGGGCTCCTGGCCTTGCCAGCTTCTGTCAAACCATCTAGCCCCATTCCATCATGGAAAATGGACATTAAATGATGATGATGATGATGAATAATCAGAAAAGCTTATCAATCAGAGTTGTGTTTCTTTCTTCCATAAAACGCAAGTTCCATGAGGGTCGAAATTTTGGGGGAGGGGGCCAGCTGATTAGATCGACCTCAGAATGCAGCTGGTACTTAATTTATCGACCCCTGAAAGGATGAAAGGCAAAGTCGTCCTCATTGGAATTTGAAATCAGAACGTAATGACGGGTGAAATAGCACGAACCATTTCCCCCAGCCTGCTAACAGTTCTGCCTGAGTAAAGACCATGTTACAAGGCTGCAACAATTGTTGGCGATAAGCTGGAATGAGGAATTCCAACCACATTTCATGGTTCGCTACCTCAACAGCTCCTTTATAGGATCCAGTGGCTAAAGGCATCATCAGGAGGAACCATGTCCGGTTCTGGCCCCTATTCTTCTACTGTTTTCAACGTGGCGGGACCCCACCTCCTTTCAGTGGTGTCTTCAGCTCTGGTGTTGAATGCGTTTCTTCTTTCTCCGTTTGTCTTTTGTTTCTTCGATGCAGCGTCAACCAATATCAGCGGACGACTGACCATCCTGTCAAATTTCCCTCAGTTTACAATCTTAAGGTCCCAGGTTCACTCTTGTCAGATGGATTCTATTTCTGCCTGTATTTCAAAGGTCCATCCTGGTCAGATATTGGGTCACAGAGATTTCATAAATAGGATTACATTTCAGGTACACAACTCTGTGGAGTACTCAGCCACTTAAACGTTAGTTTGAGAAGCAGGTAGTTGAACTGACTGAATGATTGAATACTCATCATTGAAACTGACCACCACCACTGCCACCATCCTCCTCCTTATCACCATCTCCATCATCATCATCACCACCAGCACCACCAGCACCACCACCACCACCATCATCCCCATCATTTCTTTCATCGCTATTACCTTTCTATCTCTAGCATTAAGTAATCTATCAAAAAAAGAAATTATAATTTCATTTTGTAACGAAGCAATTAGAATAATGCTGAATTCTTTTTGTATTTTTCCTTCCTTTTCCTTTTCTTTCTTTTTTTTTGTTGCATTAGTTAATGACTAGTTAATGAAATTATAATAATTAATGGTTTCTGCAGATGAATAGAAAGTAATTTTTATATGAAAAAAAATTAATAAAA
>NC_068989.1:5859149-5861121 GCF_001194135.2 Octopus bimaculoides
GGGGGTGATGATACATCCTCCATCAGTTTTAATCTTGAATTAAATGCTACAGGTTCTTCATAGCACTGCACTGTATGAGCGCATGTGGAGGCACAACAGCCCAGTGGTTAGGGCAGCGGACTCACGGTCATAGGATCGCAGTTTCATTTCCCAGACCGGGCATTGTGAGCGTTTATTAAGTGAAAACACCTAATGCTCAACAAGGCTCCGGTAGGGGGTGGTGGCGAACACTGCTGTACTCTTTCACAACTTTCCCTCACTCTTTCTTCCTGTTTCTGTTGTGCCTGTAATTCAAAGGGTCAGCCTTGTCACACTCTGTGTCTCCTCAAGAACTACGTTAAGGGTACACGTGTCTACGGAGTGGTCAGCCACTTACTCTTTTACTTGTTTCAGTCATTTGACTGTGGCCATGCTGGAGCACAGCTTTTAGTCGAGCAAATCGACCCCAGGACTTATTCTTTGTAAGCCTAGTACTTATTCTATCTGTCTCTTTTGCCGAACTGCTAAGTTATGGGGACATAAACACACCAGCATATACACAAATATATATGTATATATACACATATACGACGGGCTTCTTTCAGTTTCCATCTACCAAATCCACTCACAAGGCTTTGGTCGGCCTGAAGCTATAGAAGAAGACACTTGCCCAAGATACCACGCAGTAGGACTGAACTCGGAACCATGTGGTTCGTAAGCAAGCTACTTACCACACAGCCACTCCTACTTTGCACATTAATTTCACAAGCAGGCTGTTCCGTTGATCGGATCAACTGGAATCCTTGTCATCGTAACTGACAGAGTTCCACATATATGGAACTGGGTGATGCATTGAGTTCTTGAGCAAGACACTTCATTTCACACTGCTCCAGTCCACTCAGCTGGCAAAAATGAGTAATGCTGAGATGGACTGGTATCCCATCCAGGTGGGGAATATAGACGCCACTGAAACCAGGGAACTGGCACCCAGGAGGTAACTTTACCTTACTTTTTTCAAGGAAGGTGGTCAGCATTCATGAAGGACACGATGAACTTTTTGGTCAGAGCTTGCTCAACCCATCCCGGGTGAATGGCGCTACAAGTACAAGGAAGTACGAGAACAAGTACTGGTGTTATATAATTTACTGACGTAAGCATTTCAGTTGATAGAAGAACTGGGAAATTCATTGTTGAAACTGCACAAAGATCTAGTTACTCATGCACATTTACTCTGCATCTGCACATGCATGTGCATGTAGGTGTGCACGCAGATGTCTGTCTGCATGTGTGAGTGCCTATATGTGCACATGCGTATGTATGCATGTGCATGCATGTTAGTGTGTGCACATGATATATGTATATATATATATATATATATATATATATATACACATATGTGTGTGTGTTTGTGTACCTGGCACAGTTTTGTATGTTCCTTGCTATTGATTTCCGAGACACACAGTTCGGTACGACTGTACTGTTCTATTGTCTCTCGACCTTGTGGCAAATAAAACCAACCATTATCGTAATCAACTTCACCGACTGTCGTCATCACCTTCATCCTCACTGAAATACTTTCCATCAGCATTTCTATGCATTTATTGTATTCATTTCATCATCATCATCATCACTATCATTATTATTTTTATTATTATTATTATGACTGTTAGCGTTATTTTTAATATTACTGTTATTACTATAATTATTGCTATTAATATCACTTTCGATATTACTATTACTAATATTATTACTAATAATGATAATAATAATAATAATAATGATTATTATTATTATTATTATTGTTGTTATTATTATTACTAATATTATATTGTTGTAACCAGCACTGTGGTCTTATTAAATGAAATATCTGAAATATCAAAGTGTTAGAAATAGGAAGAAACAGGATGGGGAAGTAGGTGCGAAGGGGGGAAAGAGTAAAAAAGAAAAAAAAAACTAGAAAATATATTTTAAAAAAGGACGGGGGGGGGGGGGG
>NC_068989.1:5861131-5862784 GCF_001194135.2 Octopus bimaculoides
GAAAAATGGTAAAAAAAAAAAAAGAAAAAAAACAAAGAAAATACTTAACCAACATATTTGAAAAGTTTATTCTTGTATGAATAGGCTCACTATTGTTATAGGAACAGGAAGTTAGCATTTTCTTCCAAAGAATAGACGCAACCATTGATGCTAAATATAGCAATTGCAATAGCATAACTGAAAGAAATTACTAGAATGGAGAGGGTTAAACTGGAATGCACATGCCTAGATGCACATGCATGCATGCATGCACGTTTTATCAATGCATGTGCAAGTGCATGATACAAACTAACAGCCATGTATAGACTACGTACAATAAAAATTTATTGATCTAGAATACGCTTAATACATGCAATCTACATACACACACACACACGTTTTTATTCTTTTGTGTTTCAACCAAAAGGCTGTGGCCATGCTGGGACATCAGCAGTGTTATCACCTTTCCAATGGCGATTCTTTTGTGATTGGTTTTTAGTGAAAGGGGGAGTTCGACATCGTTGCTCTCATTACACTCTTGGAGTGGTTAGCTTTAGGAAGGGCATCCAGCCATAGAAAACCATGCCAGATCAGACTGGAGTCTGGTGCAGCCTTCTGGCTTGCCAGTCCTCAGTCAAACCGTCCAACCCATGCCAGCATGGACAACAGACGTTAAATGATGATGATGATGAAGAATTGTGTGTATGTATGTGTTAGTGTCATGTTATTAATTTGTGTTGTTAATTTGTTAATGGTTTTGTAGGTGAGTAGTTTCGTTTATGTATTGATTAATTTTTGCTTAGTGTCTTTTTTATACGTGTGTGTGTGTGTGTGTGTGTGTGTGTGTATGTGTGTGGAACAGGCTGATGAGAAATTTAGGGGAAAGTGCCTGAAGCACTGGTGCAGGATCAAAGTGATAGCCAGGAAGAGACATCTAAGAGGGGCTGCTGAAAAGTTCCTGGCTCTAAAGGTTTTGCGAAAGGCCTGATTGGAGGCCCAACTTTCCAAGTTCTTTTAAAGGGCTTAGAAAAGCTGAAGGACCACTGCAATAAGTGTGTGAACCTGAGAGGGGAATATGTTGAATAAAATCATAATTAACTGATCCTCCTGTATTTTCTTTTGCCCAAAGCCAGGAACTTTTCAACACCCCCTTGTATCATGTTGAAGAGACCAAGGAATGAGTGAGAGAGAAAGAGAGAGAGAGAGATGAGATGGAAACATTAGGTGCAGAAAGTGAGATGAATTCAGAGAAAAGGAGAAGAGAGACATTGAGACTAAACAATCAAAGTCTTTGTTGTAGAACGTTAAGTAATAAGAACGCTAAATTCTCTGCATATGCAGACATGACTCTTCAGAAATTATGCTAAGACATAGAGTATATAGCCTGGACAGGAAAGATGGATCAGAAGTTGAGGAGAAGGAGGAGGAGCAATTCATATTTGAGAGTAGAATGTACAAACATATATATATATATATATACTTTATTTAAAAGCAGCAGAAATATAACAAAAGACTGTTACTCTGAGTTTCACGTTCCCGTTCATCGGACAGTTTTGTTAGAAATGGAAAAGGAATAACAATGCAATCAAAAGTGATATAAAATTTAAAACACATGGATTCGTTTGATTGGTCGTTTCAAATAACGGTCATGGATGCATAATGAACAAAACAAAT
>NC_068989.1:5863116-5866239 GCF_001194135.2 Octopus bimaculoides
ATATATATGACGGGTTTTTCCGTCTACCAAATCCACTCACAAGGCTTTGGTCGGCCTGAGGCTATAGTAGAAGACACTTGCCCAAGGTGCCACGCAGTGGGACTGAACCTGGAACCATGTGGTTGGTAAGCAAGTTACTTACCACATAGCCACTCCTGTGCCTATATATATATATATATACTGAGGGTGATAAATTACGCACACACACACACACAAGAATTCTTTCAGTTTCCATCTCTCAAATTCACTGACCAGGCTTTGGTCAAGCTGAGAGTATAACAGAAGACACTCGCCCAAGGGGTTGCACTGTGAGACTGAACTCAAGACTACATGGTTGGAGGGGAGGAGAGGAGGGGAAGAAGAGGAAGAAAAACCCTTTCAATTATGGACACAAAGCTTCAAATTTTAGGGGATGACGATACTTGATTAGATCAACTCCAGTGTTTAACTGATGCTTATTTTATCGACTCCGAAAGGAAGAACAGCCGAGATGACCTTGGTGGAATTTGAAACCAGATTGTAAAGAGCTGGAAAATATGCTACTATGCATTTCGCCTGATGTGCAAACAATTCTGCTAGTTATTTATCTTAATCATCATCATCATCGTCATTAAACGTCCATGTTCCATGCAAGCATGGGTGGGACAAGAGCCGGCCAGGCTGTAGCATGCACCAGACTTCTGTGATTGTTTTAGCAGGATTTTTACAGCTGGGTCCCTTCTTAACACAAACCACTCAGCAGAGTGAACTTGGTGCTTTTTACGGGGCACCAGCACAGGTGAGGTCAGTTTTGGCAAGGTTTTTACAGCTGAAAGCCTTTCCAAATATCAACCACTTTACAGTGTGGACTGGGTGCTTTTAGGTGGCACCTGCACTGACAGGGTCACCAAGTACTTGCAAAACAAAATCTTTTAAGAGGGGAGGAGGCATTGTAGGTGGTGATGATGAAAAGGTTATAGTGAGACAGACATAGGTGTCTTGCAGAAAAGGAAGTACAAGGTTACCTGGCTGGAGAGAGAAAGATCCGGAATGAAGACAGAAACAGGTATACTACCGCAAAGAAAATACACGGTTGCCCAATAATAATAATAATAATAATTTCTTTTATTAGTCATAATGGCCAATATTTATTGGTCATAATGGCCAAACACAAAACAGACAATGGCAATTAACAATACAATTAAACAATAAAATTCCCCCAAAATGAGAGGAGCCAACCATGTCTGAAGACATAGTGAAGATGGATCTGAGATTATTATTTCACAAATAAATATGGCGGCGAGCTGGCAAAATCGTTAGCAAGCTGGGGGAAATGCTTCGCTCTATTTCACCCGTCGCTACGTTCTGAGTTCAAATTCCGCCGAGGTCGACTTTGCCTTTCATCCTTTCGGGGTCGATAAATTAAGTACCAGTTGTGTACTGAGGACGGTCTAATCGACTGGCACCCTCTCCCAACAATCTTCAGGCTTTGTGCCTATAATAAAAAGGGTTATTTCACAAACATATTTCAATAAAGTATATCAAGATAAATAACTCTTCCATGCGTTAGGAATTATCTCCCTTGAAGCACTGAGCAAGTATAGCAGACCACGCAACCACAAAAGCTTAAGATACGTTAGACCAGAGCTTCTCAAAGTTGTGGTCCGCGAACCGGCACCGGTAAGCGGCGAGTTTCCAGAAAAGAAAGAATCATTATAAAATGCTCATTTAATATTGTATTATTTGTTTATAAAACAAATATAAGATAAAAAAAAATGTCAACTTTTATTATATTCATTATACATAGTTTCCGGTATAAGGGCCGGCCAACACCAGGTTCTAAACAATTTTTATTTACAAATAAAAGTGGAGTTACAAGACACGGGTTTTGTAGAGGAAAGGGTGACGCTGTGTAGCATATTAATTTACCATTTTATCAACACCTTAGAGTTGTTAATGCCAAAGGAATTTAAGCCTAGAATTGAGAAATGACAAGTCTTAATTTTTTTTCATTGGCATAATGACGTGAATTTATAAGAATAGAGGTGTCCTCGGAGGTCCTTCGGAGATAGTATCGCCAAAGTGAAAATGAAAATCGGCAATTTCGTAAAAGTTTTTTTTATATATATATATATATATATACAAACATACATATATTTAAACAATAGGTAAACATAGGCGGTCCACATTCGCATACCCATTGTCTTTTATGTCCACGAACGAGTTGATGAAATACACTCTCGAATACACACTTAGGATTGCCGGTTTTTCTTATGTTTGATACCGGCTTTCATTACCTGCAAGCAAGGTTCGAAACCCGATTATCGAAGAACGAAATAAAACTAAATAAAGTCTCTGCCGTTTTAGTTAACTATGCTGTCGAAGTCTCTTTAACATGGCTTGAATTCAGCCCCGTAAAAATGACAAGATTTTAGAAACCAGCAAATATTTATTGTATGTTGTCTCAGTTAATTATCATGTAGAACTTTAATTGAACATTACCTGAAGTCTACCTGTGAAAATATCAAGACTAAAGACTAATTATATTCAGTCCCGGCACTGTAATGGGTCTACCAACTCACCACACCGTCTCTCTCTCTTTTTCTCGTCCTCTCTCTCTCTAATATACACACAAAGTTATTAATAACAACATCATAAATGAGCAATATGGTACTAAACAACAAGGGTGTTTCCAAAATAACAAATAAGAGCAAATATTAACTTACTGCCAATAAGTAAAATATCTGTTCGGCATTACAGAAGTAATTAGAGTCCGGGAAAATAAAAGAACACAACAACCGCGTTTAACATGACATGTTGGTTTGTTTACGCAACACGTGTTATACTTGTCAAAAAGGACGAGACACGACAAGGCGACCACTCTGACACAGAGGACGTAAAGAGAATTACTCCTAAATATACTATCTTCTATCTAATAGCTTTTGCTTTTTTTTTTTCGGTCATTGGACTGAGGCCATGCTGGAGCACTGCCTTGAAGGGTTTTGTCGAACATATCGCCCTCATTATTATTATTGTTATTATTATTATTATTATTATTATTATTATTATTATTATTATTATTGTTATTATTATTATTATTATTATTATTAAACCAGAATTAATTATTATTATTATTATTAAACC
>NC_068989.1:5868005-5870593 GCF_001194135.2 Octopus bimaculoides
CTCTCTCTCTCTCCCTCTCTCTCTCTCTGTAATTCAAAGGGTCAGCCTTGTCACACTGTGTCACGCTGCATATACCCCGAGAACTACATTAAGGGTACACGTGTGTGTGGAGTGCTCAGCCACTTGCACGTTAATTTCACAAGCAGGCTGTTCCGTTGATCGGATCAACTGGAACCCTCGACGTCGTAAGCGACGTAGTGCCAACAACAACACTGTTTCATTATAGTGAAGGGGAGATAATTATGTACTTACTGTCGCAGTTGGAATATATACTTATTTCCCTTTAACTACAAAAGTTTTTATTCCGTCTCAGTTTTCATGAACACACACACACATACACACAATCTCCCCCCTCTCTCTCTCTCTTCCTTTCTTTCCCCCTCTCCTCTGCACTCTCCATGAGTATGTTTTTTTTTTCTCATCCGAATGTTCCTTGTATTTGTATAGTTAACGCCTAAAAGGAGTCCCATGGCAAGATAGAGTTTAAATGTTTATATTATGCGGTGGATTGGCTGTGTGGCTAATAAGCTCGCTTTCTAACCGTGAGATTTCGGGTTCAGTCACATTGCGCAGCATCTTTTACAATAGACCGAGTCAACCTATGGCCAAACAAGTAGCCCAACTCGACAAAGGCAGTAATTACTTTATGAAGGAGTCCCTAATAGGCATACCGAAACTGTTTAATGCTCTATAAATACCGGCAGCCTATCATATATAGTCTTTCAAAATTTTCATCAAAATTGATGTAGGGGAGGTGGGAATGGTACTTCCTGGAAAAGTCCGATGAGGGGAATAGGCAACTTCCTGGAAATTTCCGAGAGTGCGGAATAAGTAATTTCCTGGAATGCTCCGTGGAGGGGAATGGGTAACTTCCTGGAAAGTTCTGAGAAGGGGAACTGCGAGGAGGAACGGTAGGAAGTGGAGGAAAGGGAGGAGGGTGAGGTACTTCCTGGAAATGTCCGAGGAAAGGGTATTAAGTAACTAACGTCCTGGAAATGTCCGAGGAAAGGGTATTAAGTAACTTCCTGGAAAGTTCCGAAGAGGAGTGGAATAGGCAACTTCCTGGACAGTTCTGAGAGGAGGAGGGGAAGAATGGGAGGTACTTCCTGGAAAAGTCCGAGGAGGGGTAATAGGAAACTTCCTGGAAAGTTCCGAGGAGTGGGAACATAGCCCCGGGCTGACCAGTGGCATGTGAGCGAATTTGGTTGAAAGAAACTGTGTGGAAGCCTCGTCGTGTGTGTATGAGCGCGTCTTTGTAGCTGTGTTTTTTTCTCTACGCCGCTTGACAACCGGTATTGTTTCGGTTATTCCTCCTAACTAAGCGGTTCAGTGAAAGAAGGACCAATATCCTACATACCAAACTAAAATACGTACAGATTGAGATCGATTTGTTCGAATAAAAATGCTTCAAAGATGTGCTACACAGCATGGCCGCAGTCTAATGACCGAAACACTATAAATCAATTCTCTAGAACAAAGATAAATCTTAGTAAAAATTTAATGTACTACAATCTACTCAACACTCACGACCGTCACCATGCTTCAACAACCATACATCTCTCACATCCTGCTAACCTCTATATTTACTTCTGACGTTTGTCGTCTGCTTCCGACATTTATCGTCTGATTAGAGTTAGTGTACTCCCGTAAAAAGTATGACTTTTGCTTTTTACTGGCACTGCCCTTTAGCGCCATTTTAAAATCTACTAAAGTGAAGTAAAACTACACTGCTGACTTTAAAAGCAAGCGTAGTGCAGTAGAAACTACGTATTTCAGGCATCCATTACTGCAGTGACCCTGAAGTGGCTATTATCTAGCAATATACATAGGAAGATGTCAGAATTAATACCGTATGACAGCTGAAGCAATCATTGAAAAAGGAGTATACTAACTAAAGTATCTAATCTCTTTCGGTGGATAATGCATACATGATTTCTAAACCTGTTATGAATCATCAATCGCTTAAGCATTGACTGACAGCATTTCTAGTATTACAATATTGATGTATTTTGACTTCTTTCTGTTTTCATTCACCGGATTGCGACCGTGCTGAGGCACCACCCGGAAGAATGTAGTCAAGTATAAGTGTGTATCTATCTCTGTTTGTCACATATTCATTATCCCTAATCCGAAATAAAATTGTACGCTTAATTGTGGCGAGAAGAGACACGAGCTACAGCGGGACAAATAGCAGCTGCTACACCACGTCCGATGCAGCTCCTCACAACGCCTTGAGCATCCGGGGAGTTCCTGGCCGAAAAGAACGTCGACGTACATGTACGACCTCCATATTCATCTGTCCTTGCTTCGTACGACTTTTTTCTTTTCCCCAAGCTAAAGAGATCATCAAGGGAACCTGTTTTGAAGGCGTGGAGGCCATCAAGAGGGCTGTAGCGGTGAAGCTGAGGGGTATTCCAGATGAATCCTTCCAGCAGTGCATAAAAGCGTGACAGAGAAGGATGAAAAAGTGCGTTAGACCCGCGTGGGATTACTTTGGAAGGGAAACCATGTTGATTTGTCGCTTGAAATTGAAATAAATTGGTTGAGACATCAGTCCCGTTAATTGTCAGACAGACCGCGTATATATA
>NC_068989.1:5870706-5872092 GCF_001194135.2 Octopus bimaculoides
TAACTTAAAAAGTGACATGTATCATCATCGTCGTTTAACGTCCGCTTTCCATGCTAGCATGGGTTGGACGATTTGACTGAGGACTGGTGAAACCAGATGGCAACACCAGGCTCCAATCTGATTTGTCAGAGTTTCTGCAGCTGGATGTCCTTCCTAACGCCAACCACTCAGAGAGTGTAGTGGGCGCTTTTACGTGCCACCGGCACGAAGGCCAGTCAAGAGGTACTGGCAACGGCCACGCTCAAAATGGTGTATTTTATGTGCCACCCGCACAAGAGCCAGTCCAGGGGTACCGGCAACGATCTCGCTCGAAAGTCCTTACACAAGCCGCGGGAACAAGTGCCAGTGTAAGGACTTTCGAACGAGATCGTTGCCAGTGCCCCTGGACTATATATATCTGATAACAATATCCATTATCTCATAACAATATCCTGCTTTCTCCAAGACGCTAGGGTGCGACTTGAGAAAAGCATGGTTACCATTTCTATCAGTTCTAACAAGAACCACGTAGTATTTTTCTTACTTAGGTACCACATCGTTCACTAAATTTCCAAAAATTCATTTTAAACATTAGAAAAATACAAACAATTTCACAAACAATTCTTAAATTTTCTCCTTTTATATTAGCAACCGTTTCCATATTCTTGTAACGCTCAAGAAAGTTCAGGAAACACACAAGTCAGAGATTTACTTCAAAAGAACAAAGCAGAATCTTTATTCTTCCATGTTTGGAACTTGTTTTTTTCTTTATAATTATTTACTTTTACAATTTTCATTTTTTCTCTCTCTCTCTCTCTTTCTCTCTCTTTTCTCCTCTCTCTTTTTCTCTCTCTCTCTCTCAGTTTTTTTCTTAACTTTTGTTTTCATATTTCTTAATATTTTCTTCACCGTGTTCTTTTTTAATCCTCTTGTCTGTGTTTTTTTTATTTTGTTTTCTTAATTTAATTTTATCTATTTATTTCGTTATTTTACATTTTAATTTTCCTTTTCGCTTTTCTGAAATCAAAAAGAAACTTTGAACGAATTCAATTCTTTACAGCTTTTTTTCTTTCTTTCTTTCTTTCACTTCTTATTCCCTCCTTCCTTCACATCAACAGATTCTTATTATTTCTTTCATTTTTTGCTACGTTCCACTTTACTTTCACACTTGCCTCTCTTCATTCCTTTCTTTTCCTTCCTTTCTTGTTTCCTTTTTCTTTCTTTCTTTCATTCTTTCTTTCTTTTCTTCATCATCTTCCTTCTTTCCTTAAGACTTTCATTTTTCTACCGTAATCCGTCGTTCAACTGAAGCGCCAATGACAGAAGATTAACGCAGTACGGAATGACTGTTCTCCGTGGTAAAAACAGAGAGAGAAAGCGAAAGACAGAGAGAGAAAGCGAAAGACA
>NC_068989.1:5873995-5879848 GCF_001194135.2 Octopus bimaculoides
TGTGTGTGTGTGTGTGTGTATTAATCCTTTGCCAAATCTCAAGAGACGAGGGCTTATTTTCAATTTCTGTAATTCGACGACTTTACAACAGATGAAAGATAAATCTCTACTTGGAATATGGCTCCTAATCCTACGCGGGAAAGTTATGGAGGCAGTAACTGTAACTGAACAGAACACACCTGATACCCCAGCACACTAAATTGTGAGACAAGCAACAAAATAGTCCCGCACAGACTCAACTATATACCCGAAACGTTATGATAGCAATTTATGCCGCCACTGTTGGTGTTTGTGTACTAGTTGTCGCTGTTGTGGTGTTGGTAGTAGTGGAACATTCTTTCAGCAGTCACTTTCTGTTGCTGTTGTTGTTGGGGCAAAAGCCTTTTAGGTGATCGGTTGTACCACTGCTGTGGCATCTAGGTCATCTACCGCTGATTTCCACTTGCAGTTGCTACCCTCTTAGGATTTTTATTTGGTCGGGGATCCTATCCAGCATCTCAGGTTTCACCTGAATCAAGATCTTCAACCCTATCTCAAACCAATTTTCTTCTCTCACTCTCTTTCTCTCTCTCTCCCTGCCTCTCTCTCTCTCTCTCACAAAATAGGCTGTGGTCAGAGGTGCGGAACGATGGGATCTACTTGGTTTAGGTCACAACAGGAATAATCTGAAGTTGAAGGACCAGAATATGTATATTTTTTGTTTTTCTATATATATCTCTATACACACACACACACACACACACACACACACACACACACACACACACACACACACACACACACACACACACACACACACACACACACACACACACACAAACACACACATATATATATACTCGTGATTTGCAGCCTGGCGGTGTACTGTGCCCTTGAGCAAGACACTTCATTTCCCATTGCTCCAGTCCATTCTGTTATAAATGCCTAATCAAACGACGGATTGGCGTCCGGATCAGGACTAATGGTGACCATCCGCCTAGCAAACGGGGTGACATTCGAAAGCTACTGTCACTGTGAGGAAGCACATTCTGACCAGCGGTGTATGAGACCATCCGATGGTTGTACAGTTCTATATTTAAGAGATGAATAATTCTGTACATTATTCAACAAACAAGATGAGGACAAATATCCATCGAATGTAAATAATGTATCCAATAGTTGGTTGATGCAGCAATATCTATCTATCTATCTATCTATCTATCTATCTATCTATCTATCTATCTATCTATCTAGCGCAACTAGTCATTAAATATCATAACAGGGGATATCATAGGATACTTTCTGATCTCTGCTGCTGAAGAGGAAATAACAACTCCGAAATACGTGTATCCCACAGTAAGGTTAGGTGGGCCTGTGAGCTGACTTGGTGTATTTACACCTACTTGCCAACAGTGAGAAATTTTCTGTGACGAAATTCAGTCAGAAATGGTTTTCTTACGATTTTGAATATTCCTCAAGCATATAAGAACCGGTAACTCGTTCGTGTGTGCGTGTGTGTGTAGTGGGGGTGTATATGTGCGTGCGTGTCTGTGTGTGTGCGTGTATACGTGCGTGTGTGTGCGTGCGTGTAGTTTTGTCCAATGGATATGAATATGGAATTTATCTACACAAAATGAAATTCACAGAACCCATCTAAAATATTGGCGAATGGGGCGACTTGTTACATATGGTAGTTCCATTCCACGTCGGCATAACCAATGAATCAGATTTGACCTGCCGGCTTCCGTCTTTGCTATGATGTCACACGTGCAATCTTTCTTCTTCGGGTTCAGTTGTAATTCCAATACAAAACTTTGAATTGCAATTCAACGATGCCAGTTTGAGAGCGATGAATGCCAGGTCATACATCTGAACAGAAGGAAATTATAGGTTTTCCTAACACGAACCATCGATAAAACTATTCTTCTACTTATCGTCTGCTATTGATCATTTTATATTTTCTCAATGTTTCAACACAACTAAATTGGAAACATCCTATCTCAATATATCAACGCTTTCTATAGATATAAGGTTAATGTTTCTAACTAGGCGCGGGTGTGGCTGAGTGATGAGAAGTTTGCTTCGTAAGTGCATAGTTCCGGGTTCAGTCTCACTGCGTGGTATCCATGTCCAAAAATGTTTACAAACACGATCTTATTGTTTTTCTTTTTAATTTATTTTTGTTCTTTGTTCTTTGAAAAGAAATCTAACTTTGAGTTACTTTTTACTGATCACTTTTTATTCACAGTTTTCCAAACCCGATAAAAGTAAGTAGGGGTGTTTGATTTTGCACCCCACAAAATTCTAGAGGGTGCACTTGCACCCCCTGCAAGGCCAGCAGTTTTTAGGTAGATGGCTAATTTCATCGATTCCAGCACTTTATTTTATCGCCTCCGAAAAGATAAAATTTTGATTTCGGCGTGATTCGAGCTCAGAGCTTGAAGAGCCGCAAGAAAAGCTGCTAAGCATTTTGTCCTGATTCGTTGACTATTCTGCCAATTCGCCATCTTCCCTATACTGTAAATTCCTATCTATTATAGGAACAAGGACCGTAATTTTGAGGGGTTGAGAATCGATTACTTATTTTATAGACTTCGAAAGGATGAAAGGTAAAGTGGACCTCGGTGGAGTTTGAACTCGGAACGTAAAGACGAACAAAATGCTGCTAGGCATTTCCCCCCGGTTCTATCAGCTCACCACCTTTCTTTGTACTACTCTCTCTTTTACTCTTTTACTTGTTTCAGTCATTTGACTGTGACCATGCTGGAGCACCGCCTTTAGTTGACCAAATCGACCCCAAGACTTATTTTTTGTAAGCCTAGTACTTATTCTATCTGTCTCTTTTTGCCGAACCGCTAGATTACGGGGATGCAAACACACCAGCATCGGTTGTCAAGCGATGTTGGGGGGACAAACAGAAACACAAATACACACATATATATATATATACATATACATATACAAATATACGACGGGCTTCTTTCAGTTTCCGTCTACCAAATCCACTCACAAGGCTTTGGTCGGCCCAAGGCTATAGTAGAAGACACTTGCCCAAGGTGCCACGCAGTGGGACTGAACTCAGAACCATGTGGTTGGTAAGCAAGCTACTTACCACACAGCCACTCCTGCGCCTATATTATTGTAAATTAAAAGACAAAATGTTGGTTCCAAGTGATCGATCAACAACATAATAGACGTCGCTTAGCCATTAACAAAACCTCTTGGAAAAGTGTATGAAAATATTTAAACCTTGTCTCTATGCTTAACTTCCTTTCAAAAATTTTCAAATCAAAATCGAGATGAGTCGTCAAAGTCGTGAAATCTCGACGCCGAGAAATATAATTCAAATAAATATGCAAAAACTTATTTGATTGCGATGTTTGTTCTAAAGTATTCATTTTTTTACCGTTCCAGCACATTTTAGCGAATCAATAATCTTCTGTGACTCTTAAATGATACTGAAATTAAAAAGACAGAATTTTCCAAAATTTTTAATAGCAATTATATTTGCTGTATTTCTTGAGGAAATAATCTTCAATTTTGTTTGCAATTAATTTTCATATTTCAGCCTCTATGCCTACAGCTTTATTATCTATTAAAGAACATTATGTAATTATCAACTACTTGAGAAATAAACGATCGTATAAAAACAAAAAATACCAACTTTTTCAAGTGAAACTTCGTAAAGGACCAGTTTTTGTCGTTTGCCTGTCAATGTGTAGATCCTTTGCAAACACTCTAACACACGTAGATTACTTCCCCTTGCATCGCTCTCTAATTAACCTCCGCTTTAATCTTTCTTCTCGGCAACACGTATTTTCGTCTCCTCTATACAATTACTTCACGGTACAGTTACCTCCTTGCGTTCCTTCTCATGGATCTTACTCACCAATTGTTAAATGTTTCCTGCATCTCACCGCAACATTGGATATCATCCTGCATTGTACTACCGTGAGTTTCGCTCACTGACTTTACGCAGGAACTTCACAACTTCTACTTTAGATTCCATTAACGCTTTCACCTCTGTCACCAGGTTCCTTTCACTGCGCGTAAAATAACATTTTCTCCATATGTTTATACAATCAATTTTTTTACACAACAAACTACCTTTTTATCTCTTCCCAATTCTTCCACCATTGAACAACCGCATTCCTACCCGGCCCCTTCTTCTTCTTCTTCTTCTTCTTCTTCTTCTTCTTCTTCTTCTTCTTCTTCTTCTTCTTCTTCTTCTTCTTCCTTTCTACCACCATTCCTTCTTTTTCGCTTTTCTGACAAAGGATGAGCATCCGAAACGTGAAAACACTTTCCTTTTTCTTTTCAAGCGTTAGACTAATAACGCTTTTATGATGAAAGTTCCTCTCTTGCTTTCTTTCTTTTTTTTTTCATGGTTTTGCTCATTCATGATGATGATGATGATCATCATCATCATCGTCATCATCATCATCATCGTCATCTATATATTATCTTTTACTTGTTTCAATCATTGGATTGCAACCATGGTGGCGCACCGCCTTGAAGATACCTTGTTCATTTGTTTTCATAAGTTTGACGAAGATGTAATCAAACTAACACCAGTTGTCAAGCGGTAGACAGCACAAACACACAAACAGGTACACACATACACGGCAAACTTCCTCACAATTTTTTTCTACCAAATCGATCCGAAGCTATAATTAGAAGACACATGCCCAGGGGGCCGCACAGTGGTACGATCGATTATCATGTCTGAGAAAAGACACGATGGTCACGACTAGAACGCTTAGAACGGTCGATCGAAACTGATCTAAGATTGAACTATAACAGCATCGATAACAACAGTGATGACCACAGAGAATCGTATCGATCTGTTATGGTTTTGTGCTACTAAGCAGCTGTGTGTGTGTATGTGTGTGTGTGTGTGTGTGTGTTTTGAGTCCGGTGGTGCGTGTTCGTAAAGTGTGAATGTATTTGTCGATTTGTGTAACGCGTTGAAGTGGGTATATAGTTACTTTCTACAACAATGGAACCGTTCCCTTGAGGAGAATGACTCAATGCTTTCAAACGATACTATCAAATTATATGACTCCATTTACTTTAATAACTTCAGTCAGAACACCTTGATTTTCTGGAATAGCTTCAATTAGGAGAAGAACCCTAGTTGCCTAGGTGTTATGCTAAATACATACACACAAACACACGTTCATACGTTTATATGTTCACACACGCATTCATACGCACGCAATCATTCGCGTACATTACATTCTCACGTGCTCACATACACAAGTACACACATACTTATTCTCTCTCTCTCTCTCTCTCTCTCTCTCTCTCTCTCTCTCTCTATCTCACTCTCTCTCACACACACACACATACACAAACACACATGTACATGTTCACACAGATTAACATACACACATACACATACACACAATCATTCGTATACATTACATACTCATATGCTCACATACACACGTACACACACACATTTATACTCACACACTCACACACACACACATACAAACATACATGTACATGTTCCCACACACAATCACTCGCATACATATACACATTCAGGTGCGCACAGACGCACATACTCACACATACTTTTAATCTACTCACACACACACAAAACATAAACACATACACGTACATGCGCACGTACACACTCTCTCTCTCTCTCACGCATATGTACACATATACACAGATACACACACATACGCACACATGCACGCACACGCGCGTGCACATACACATACACACTCACGCACACACAGACACAAATGCACACACACGCGAGCGCACACACACATACGCACACACACACACATATACACATACACACACACACACGCACACATGCGCGCACACACACACACTCGCACACACACATGCACG
>NC_068989.1:5879858-5881668 GCF_001194135.2 Octopus bimaculoides
TATTATATATATATATACACACACACACATACACACACATACACTCACACACACATACACTCACACACACACACACACACACTCACACACACATATACACGACATACACACGCACTTTCTCTGACACACACACGCACACAACTTCTTGCCATTGGTCAACAGTGATATGGCTGCAACGGTCTGGACGAATATTTACCGATCTTCTCATTACTGATGGCCTTTTCATTAGGAACTTATCAGATTCGATCACTTGGTATTTAACCCCGAAGTTCCAGCTAATCGAACAGACCAAAGTTCAAAGGTCTTCTAACTGTGGCCATCACGTCCTCTATTCATACATCGCTTGTCTAGCACCCCATAATACGAGGTGTCCTTCATTCCTTTAAGAGAGCGGGATATGAACTTAAGGTGCGTCGCCTATTGGGTAGGCTGTCGCACTTGCGATCGCATTGTCGTAGTTTCGATTCCCGGATCGGACGGTGCGTTGTGTTTTTCAGCAAAACGCTTTCGTTTCACTACTCCGGTTCACTTCGCTGTAAATGAGTTTAACCCTGATATGGACCGGCGTCCAGTCCAGGGAGGCGCGTTGTGATCTCGTTTACTTATATGGCATAGAACCCGGGACAGTATTATCCAAGGGTTGATGATGACGATGATGATGATGATGATGATGGCAGTGGTGGTGGTGGTGATGATATGATTTGAGAAAGATTTGACTGCTACTTCTCGCAGGTTGAGAGAACCCGTCGAGCACTCTCAACAAGGGGGTGCTGAACAGTTCCTGACTTTAAAGGTGCCATGAACGTCCAGGCTGGAGGCCCTACCCCCCGAGTTCATTTACAGGGCTTAGAAAAACTGAAGGACCGCTGCGATAAGTGTGTGAATCTGAGAGGGGAATATGTTGAATAAAATCCTAACTGATCCTTCTGTGTTTTCATTTACCCTTGTAACTTTTCAGGAAGTTGCCTATTTCCCCTCCTCCTCTTCCCTAGAACTTTCCAGGATGTTTCCTAGTCCGCGTCCTCGTCTTCCTCCCCTTCTAGTGAATTTTCCAGGAAGTAACTTATTTCCCCTCCTCCCCTTAGATCTTTCCAGGATGTTGCCCATTTCACTCCTCTTATATATATTATATATATATATATATATGTATATTATATATATGTATATATATTATATATGTATGTATATAGGCGACACCAAATAGTGGGCGCCGACTAGCCGGCGCCAAATAGTCATCGCCAAATAGGGTGTGCCAAATTGGCGGCACCCAAAACAGCTGTGCCCAAACGTCTCATGCCCAACCTACAAAACATAAATATTCTACCCATTCACTACCCAATAAAATAACATAAGACTAACTCTCACATAATCGATACTTGATGCTGTAACACATCTCAAATCTCGCAAATAAAACAGAAAAGATATCAAACTACCTGAGATGAATATATTTTCATAATATTTGCATGTCTGGCAAGAAAATAATGCTAATGTAAATAGAAGTTTGGATTTCAATAAACTAGCGCATTTAAGAGGATACATACTTGAAACCAACACGATATCAGACAGAGAAATAAAACATTTAAAATAAAGATAGAATACATAAATAGTAACAACGAAAAAAAAAAAAAACACAAGCGCAGGGAGAAAGAAAGAAAAAAAAAACACATTAAAAGTTTAAACAATGAGAAACGTAGATCACGAAGATAGATCTATCGGAAGCGAAGCAAACGGAATATTGAAAGAGAAAGCGAGAGGGAAGGAGAGAGAGAGGGGGGGGAGCGATACAATGAAACCAAACCGCAGTATGCCC
>NC_068989.1:5882822-5887342 GCF_001194135.2 Octopus bimaculoides
ATATTATTTAAAAGAGTTCCAACTGTGTCTGTTTTTTATGTTTTATTTATATTCTTTTAAATAATATATTCCTCCATACCTTTTTATTTTTTAATTCTATTTTTATACATAATATATATACACACACACGCACACATTATGTATATACGTATATGTATGTATACATATGTATGTACGTATATATATGTGTGTATGTATATGTGTATATATATGTATGTATATATATATATGTGTGTGTATGTGTGTGTATATGTGTGTGTATGCGTATGTATGTGTATATGTATGTATATATGTGTGTATATGTATGTATACATAGGTATGCATGTATAAGGTATGTATCTGAACCCAACCCTTTTAGACAGAAGGCACAGAAGAGAGAAGAGAAAGTTGGTTAACGTCTTGAAACAAACGCAGAGATAAATTAGAAGACAAAACAAAATCTTTCCATTGTCAATATTATAGGCGTTGGTGTGGCTGTGTGGCTAAGAAACTCACTTTTGCAGTCACGTGATTACGGGATCAGGCCCCATTGCGCTCCACTTTAGGCAAGTCAGGACCTCTATTAAGGAAAACGATTAAACACAATTTTTGTTGTTTCTTAACGAAAAAAAAAACAGCTTCCATGACGTAAACATATACACGTGTACAGGATACACACACATATAATGAATGTCATGGATTTTCAATCAACACAAGCACATGTCCACTATCTGTGACATATACACACACATAGTCTTCGCTTTCTTTAAGAAAAAAAAACGTCGACTTTTTTATGTACACAATATTTTAACCATTTAGAAATATTGTTAACCGAATGTGA
This sequence comes from Octopus bimaculoides, assembly GCF_001194135.2. Taxonomy (NCBI): domain Eukaryota; kingdom Metazoa; phylum Mollusca; class Cephalopoda; order Octopoda; family Octopodidae; genus Octopus; species Octopus bimaculoides. The sequence continues at coordinate 5,883,643 of NC_068989.1, forward strand.
TTTCAAAAATGTAAGTTGTTTGTGCAGTAAGTATTTATATTTTAGCTTTCTTTAAACGCAGTATTTTAATGTTTTTTTTTAAAAATTATTTTCAAGTGAATAGCGATCTTTCACTTTAACTCTCAGAACTGTCATCTGGAGTTTGTTAATTTCCGTAAAAATGTTTTTATTTACTTTTGTTTTAAAGTGAAAGAGAGGAGAAAGTAAAAGATGTATGTACGTATATATGAAATGGACGTGTGTGTGTGTGTGTGAAAGAGAGAGCGAGAGAGAAAAAGAGAGTGAGTGAAGGGGTGTATCATGTACACGTACATACAGCGATACATATGCGTACATCTTTTTTGTTCGCGTGTATGTGTGTGTGTTCTCATGTATATGTAGGTGGCACTCTCTCTCTCTCACACACACACGTCCATTTCATATACACGTTCATACATCTTTCACTTTCTCCTCTTTTTCACTTTAAAACAAAAGTAAATAAATAAAATGTTTTTTACGAAAATTAACGAACAAAACCAGCTCATTCGGTTGACAGTTCTGAGAATTAAAGCGAAAGATCTACCCATGGGAAAACCATTAAAAAAAACTTTTTTAGTCTATTCAACGTATCTCAGCTCCAAAGATTTGGCTGCTATTTTTAGCACGCCCTGCTACCACGTAACAGCTATTTGCGATAAAGGACCCAAAATACCTGTTACGTGGTAGCAGGGCGTGCAAGAAATTGCAGCCAAATCTTTCCTTTTGCAGGGGAAAGGAACCGTATACGCGTGATTTCAATGTCACATTCGTTGAAAGCATGCAAAATAACCTGGAAAAGAAAAAAATACCCATGAAACAAAAGTCCGTTGCTGGGAAACTCAGATTTTCCAAGTGCCCCGGCGGGTCACGGGTAGTCTAGTAAATATCTATATGTATGTATATGTGTGTGTGTGTGTATGTATATATATATTTCGGGCCTTGTGCCTAGAGTAGAAAAGAATAATGGTTTCTGATTTAGATACAAGAGGCGGGGGATAGGGGTGGGGGAGTATTAGTTGATACCATTGATTCATTGCTTGACTGGTTCTTCATTTTGTCGAATCGGAAAGAACGGAAGGTAAAAACAACAAGAACAATTATAAAAATAATCAAACAAAATCACACTTGGTAATTTATTCACTTTTATTGTTTTGAAAGTTATTCTATAGTTATTACGAGTCAGTAATAATGGCTAGAATCACAGACAAAGGAAGGAGACAATTTAATATTGCCCGAGACATCATACCTCTACTAGCTTTGCTTTCATCTTGCCAGTCACAGAAAATACGTTCAGTTGAACCGCAAGTTTTTTTAAGAGTGAGACCAAAGGACTCGTTCAGCTTGTAACCGTGGTAGTGCACGGGTGTGTAACACGAGCCATTCAGGCGCTCCACCGAGCCGCTGTTAATGATTCTTTCCACCTTGCAAGAACAGTCAATAGGATTTTCGCTGAGGTTCAATTCGTAAAACGTACATTGCGGTGCCTGGACTACAAAGGTAACATCATTCACTTTATTACCGGCAATATCGAGGACAATTGGCCGCTTGAGGGGTGTGAAGGCTTGAGGGGTTATATCACGTATTCTCATAGAGCGCATGACGATGTTCCTGGCTTTAAGACCACGGAAAAAATTTCCATCGATGTCTTGGAAATTGTTGTACGAAACATCAATAAAGGTTAATTTATGTAAATGTTTCAAAGCTTTAACAGGCATGTGATCTAGTCTGGTGTTTTTCATGTACAGTGTGACCAGGCTGTCTTCTAGTCCGGTAAACATGTCCTCTTCAATTTCAATTCGGTTCCCACTGATGTCCAAAGATTTTAGTCTGAAGGTACCATTAAAGGAGTCATTGGCCAGGTAAGAAATTCGATTGTCGCTCAGGATAAGGGTCTCCAAAGAATCCATATATTTTAGACCGTGGATAGGGACTGCTGGCATATCGTTATTACTGAAGTCTATCAAGCGAAGTGAGTTAGCCAGTCCTCCAAACGAGTCTTTGTGAATGGATGTTGTTGACAGTAACTGATTCGATACTAAATACAACTCACGGAGATCTTTCAGGTTTTGGAATGTATTTTCCGGGATAGTGTTGATCTGATTCGAATTCAATACGAGTTTTCTTAATTTCCTCAAGCGAGAAATCTCCGATGGTATTTTAGTGAGAAAATTCTTAGAAAGATCCAGTTCTTGTAATTGATCCAATTCTACAAAGGCTCCCCAGGAGATGCGAAAAATACCACACGACTTGAGACTTAACTTGTTCAAAGAAAGAAGTCTTAATCCACGGAAATAAGCACCAGGAAATGGGATTAACCAGCCGCCATTTTTATCTAAAACTATTTCACGAAGCTGTATCATATCATGTAAGAAATACAACTGTTCTTGAAAATTAATGCCCATCTCGACCAAAATGATTTTCTGTAAATAATCTCGGATGGGTTGTAATGCATCTTTATGAATGGTCAAATTTTCACTGTAACTAAAGTCAAGAACTTCAATTTTTATATTGGGAAAAGCATTCGGTGGAATCGCACCAAGCGAGTTATTTCGAAGATCTATTAGTCTTACTTTCGACTTGTCATGAAACTTCAGTTCTGGGAATTTAGACAGGCCACGGGAAGAGCAGTTGACCATGAGAAGAAAGTCAAGAGTCATTTCGTCGACGGTCACTGAGCAGTTGCAGGGAACTGTTGATGGACATTCCAACACTGAACCAGACCAAACTCTCGCAACAAGAACACTGGCCACCAAGCCCAGCCATGTAAATAGCAGTACAGCGTTCATGTTCTTTCATGCTGCATCTGAAAAATAAACAAATAGATAAATAAATAAACAACAACAGCAACAACAATAACAACAGCAACAACAATAATAATCTTTTCTACTATAGGCACAAAGCCTGAATTTGGGGGAAGTACATCAACCGTTTTTATGCCTGACAAACGACAAACGATTAACGAGTCATCTTTACTGTTTGTACTGCCTAAAAATATGAAATATCTTATTTTCAGATCAGGTGACTTGTAAGGTCGACTGGCCGACCGAACGAAACCAAGTGGGTATGTAATCTATTTTTGTATACCTCTCTCACATGCACATATATACACATGTACTCTTCCATGCACAAACTCTTTCTCTTTCACTCTCTCATGTACAGCTTCCTTGTCCTGTTTTCTGAGTGAGCAAAAACTATCAAACCTCTCTCTATATTTATTTTAAAATAATTTCTGGAAAAAGTGAAATATCCCTCGAGATTCAGCGTGGAAAATTACATCAATACACCAAATTTTAAAATTTTCACTAAACTTCGAAATTTCCACAGGTCGAGCGAAACAGAAAAGATTCTTCATGTATATATACGCACACACCACACACAAACTTACATACATACATACATACATACATACATACATACATACATACATACATACATGCATGCATTCACACATACATATGTGTGTGTGTGTGTGTTTGTGCGTAACTTCAAAAGTTTTTGCAAAAGAATGAATTCTTGATAGTCACAATATTTGAAGAAATATTTTCTCAAAATAAAATTGAAATATATAAAAACATCATAGAAAAAAAAAGAAAAAAACAGAATAGCACGAACCTGTTTTTTCTAATATATTTTTCTATAGTTAATAATTTTCATTTTAAGAAAACAGTTTATATCTATCTAT
>NC_068989.1:5887786-5888471 GCF_001194135.2 Octopus bimaculoides
TATCTATCTATCTATCTATCTATCTATCTATCTATCTATCTATCTATCTATTTCTATCTATCTATTTCTATCTATCTATCTATCTATCTATCTATCTATCTATCTATCTATCTATCTATCTATCTATCTTTAGCTATCTATCTATCTATCTATCTATTTCTATCTATATCTATCTATCTATCTATTTCTGTCTAACTATTTCTATCTAATTATTTCTATCTAACTATTTCTATCTATCTATTTCTATCTATCTGTAAGATTTGTATAGATAATTTTTTTCTTAATATACACGTGTGTGTGTGTAACTTTAAAACTTCTTGCAAAAGAATTCTCGATACATTCACAATATTTGAAGAAATATTTTCTTAAAATAAAATTTGTATGGAAACATCATAGAAAAACAGAATAGCACGAACTTGTTTCTCTAATTCATTTTTCTATAGTTGATAATTTTCATTTTAAGAAAATCTTTTCTATCTATCTATCTATCTATCTATAAAGACGACACCATTTTAAGCATAGACTTGTAACAAAAAGAGACAAAAAGAGAGAAGGTACTTACTTTCATGTACCTTTAAAAAAAAAAGCCTGAGGTGACCGTGGTCTTTTCCGTAGGCTTTTCTCTCCACGGATAAACCTAATCTGTTCCCCGTTTTTTTACATCGACTGTGATACACGATCCCTA
>NC_068989.1:5888681-5891555 GCF_001194135.2 Octopus bimaculoides
TCCTGGTGTCAATTAGTTCAACTAAAGGCGGTGCTCCAGCATGGCCACAGTCAAATGACTGACAAGAATAAAAGAATATGTGTGTGTGTGTGTGCGCGCGTAACTCTTTCTGGGAACAGTGGATCGCGAAGAAGGTAATAAAGCTGTGAATAATGGCGTGTAACTACCGGATTTTTAAAATAAAAAAAAAAACTTTGGACAGTCGAAGTTTGTAATGTACATCCACTACATGCTGTCATTTATAGCTGTATCATCTTTGAGATCCACACTTTCAAAAAAGAATCATTTCATGTCCTCTCGAAGTTTATAGATTCCTATCACGCAAACACACACACACGTCTACTCTTGGGCAGGTCCTGTACATGTGAACCTTTTCCAGCACATTATACAATCCTGAGAAAGGCCCGTAACCCCCACCTGCCGCTGTTAAGTAGATTACTGGAATTCTGGTTTTCCGTTGCCTTCTTCGGGCAGGTGAGATTTGAACTCGGAATGTCAAGAAGTAGAATGTATTATTATTTTATTAATGACTAATGTACAGCTTTTATTGTATCTATCGTAGGCATGCTTGCTCATAATTAGTTGTAAACAAGATAATTAATATTGTAAACAAGCTACACAAACAGCCACAAGAAAAACAAGATCTAAATTAATTCTTATTAGAAATGGCAATTACATGTTTTACGAGAAGTATTAACAAGAGAAATATGATATGGTACAAGCCACCATATAATACCAGCATTGTGAAAAATAAACATCTTTTAGATTTGTATCTTTTTATTTATTTCAATCAGTGGTCTGCTGTCACGCTGCGGTACCGCCTCGAAGAGTTTAGTTGAACAAATCCACCCCCAGTACTTACTTTTCTCAGCTTGGGACTTATTATATCGATCTCTTTTTGTCGAATCACTATGCTATGAGGGCGTGAACTAACCAACACTGGTTGTTAAGCGATGTGAGGATACACACATACTCATGCATGCATATATATATATGACGGGATTCTTTGAGTTTCCGCCTGCCATGTCCGTTCGCAAAGCTTTGGTTGGTCCGAGGTTATAATAGAAGACAACGGCCCATGCTGTGGGATTGAACACCAAACCAAATTGTTGGGAAGCAAACTTCTTACGCATGCGCCTACAACTACTCCTGCGCCTGAGAAATTGTCTTCCATTACCAAGTAAATTTTCATCTTTCAATTAAAGACAAAAATAAAATGAATCTTTTGGTACATTCTAAAAGAATCCAGGGCAATCAAATTAATTTTTTTAATGCAAAGTAATATCATTTTCAAAATCCTATTCGAAAAATATTAAGGAAAATTTGTTTTCTAAATGCAGGCGGTATGACAAGTGTCATGTGACAATAAATGATATGGGACGTCTTATTACGTCAGATGTCGTTACTTATTTCAGTCATTAGACTGCGGCCATACTGGGGCATAGCTTTCAAAACCTTTTAGTCGAATAAATCGAACCCAGTACGTTTTTTTAAACCTGATACTTATTCTATCGGTCATTTTTTCCGAATCGCTGAGATGCTGGGACGTAAATACACGAACACCGGTTGTCAAGCGGTGGTGGGGCACAAACACAGTCACACACACACATGTATACGATGTGCTTCTTTTAGTCTCTGTCTACCAAATCCACTCACAAGGCTTTGGTTAGCCCGAGGCTATAGTAGAAGACACTTGCCCAAGGTACCACATAGTGGGACTGAACCCGGAACTATGTAATTCGGAAGAAAGCTTGTTATCACACAGCCATTCTTGTTATTTCATTCTAGTGAGGAGTTGAGTCGGCTACCCAAGTTTGAATCTATAAAACATTGAGGTAAAGGTCTGTACTATCACACACACACACACATACACACACACACACACACACACACACACACATACACACACAATTCACACATATATACACGCATACACATACACGTGTGCACTCACAAACCATCCATAAGTATGTATATATCTATGTAACCGGTTTATCAAGTTGTCAGATAAATTCGTTCGTTTCTTTACCGCGTGGCATGTCATCGTCACATGTCTGCATAAAGGTAAAATTTATTCAAATTTGTAAACATTTGTAGAAGAAGAATAGAACAACAAAAATATTAAACACTACGATGAAGATATTTTTCGTGATATTTCGAATAACATTGGAAAACAAAGAAAACTACAACAACAAAAACGAGTGAATTTATCTGACAAGCTAAGACATATTTCTATATCAGCCAACCTTGTCTCTCTTCAACTTCTGCTGTATGAATGATATCCCATGACGCCACAGCTAAACCTCGACACCGCCAGTCTATCTAGTCCCTGAAGGAAGACCACCTATGGCAATGGGTTCCTTGAGAAACAGCACCCCCAAACCAAACTATACCACATTCTTCATAAATATTTACGTCACCAAAGAATGTTGTCAGAAGCTGCAATAACAGAAATAGACTGGTACATTTGTTTGCAGGTTAGAAATAGGTCTACGGGGAAAACATGTAACCCTAATCTTTTATTAGAGCCCCTAACGTCATTCGGCTAATCTGTCATTATATACCGCCTTTAATTATCTCTGTTTTTCTTTCCCTCATGGTCTCTAGCTAAAGCGCGCGCGTCTGTAGATATGCGCGTGCGTGTGCATGTACATAAGAATGTACAATGCAAAACAGATACACAATTAGATAGAAATAATTTATTTATAAATATACATCAACTATACACATACAAACGCTCACACATACACACACACATATATTTATATATATATATATATATACATACATAATACACACATATATATATATATATATACACACACACACACATATATATATATATATATATATATATATATATATATATATATA
>NC_068989.1:5892262-5896054 GCF_001194135.2 Octopus bimaculoides
CATACAGAGTTTCAGAACTGTAAACGCACGCACGTACTCACACGGTTGCCCGCGCATATACACTGTGTGTGTGTGTGTGTGTGTGTGTGTGTGTGTGTCTGTGTCTGCGTGAGTGTGCCTGTCGCAGAGAGTGTGAAAATACAAAGAAGTTAGCTTGTGATTTCTTTACTCGCGTGTATGTTTCTGATGTGGAGTGATGACGAACTTGTCATCCTCGCACCTGTACTCTAAGGCAAATATTTTACTACCGTGTTGAATTCTATAATAACCGGAATTACCTCAGCGGTGATGTGCAATATCTGTGCGTGTGTATTTCTATGTAATGTATGTATGTATATATGCCTGCTTGCATATATGTATGTATGCTTGTATGCATGTATGTATGCATGTATGCATGTAAGGATGGATGGATGGATAGATGGGTGGATATCTTATTTGGGTAAAGAATTCGGCAGATTTTGAGCAGAGCCGGACCAAATCGAATTCACAAATCACACCAGATCGAATTCCTAAATTGCAGCGTTCTATCTATATGTTTACCTATCTATCTGTTTATCTATCTATCTGTTTATCTATCTATCTATCTATCTATCTATCTATCTATCTATCTATCTATCTATCTATCTATCTATCGGTCTCTCTATCGGTCTCTCTATCTGTCTGTCTGTCTGTCTGTCTGTCTGTCTTTCTCTCTCTCTTTATCTCTCTCTCTCTCTCTCTCTCTCTCTCTCTCTATCTCTCTATCTATTTATCTATCTATCTGTATGTACAATATCATCACCCATTTGTGCCGTCACGGGCCGGTGCCTTGCATATGCAAAATTTTGCGCTAATAGCCTGTGAGGCGCCGCGCGATAGAAAAATCTGCAGATACGTCCGCACAGTTACGTACGCCCACACACATATATGCCATATTACAAACACACAAGCACGTCTGAACACCGACTCGTACACATCCACGCACGCCCACATATACATATTTACTAACATGCGCGCGCATGTAACTGAATATTTGTAATGGCTTCATTGTGCATCTCAGTAACTCTTTGTTGCTTACTTACTTTTATTTAATGAGTCATCTTGCAAGTGGTTTTTATTTCCTTCATTTAGACACCTTGGCGGTGAAATACCTGCCTAAATAATATGAGACGTCGAAACCAGTACAAGAATGTGGAGATATGTTCTGCTACTCAAATATTCTCTCTAAAATGGAAGGACATTCCATATATATATATATATATATATATATCATACAAATTAAGTACAGGAGATCACCAACGAGCGAAGAACACGTAAACAAACGAGAGATAAGTACAAGACGGTATAAAAAAAAAAACGTGCCCTTTTAAAGCTTAGCCAGGCTCATGGGCCCGGTTTCCCGGTTTCAATGGCGTATGTGCTCCCCCCAGCTGGACGGAACGCCAGTCCATCGTAGCGTTAATCATTTTTGCCAGTTGAGTGGACTGGAGCAACGTGAAATGAAGTGTTTTGCTCAAGAACACAACGCGTCGCCCGGTCCAGGAATCGAAACTACAATCTTACGATCATGATGCTGATACCTTAACCACTAAGGCACGCGCCTCCACACAAGACGGTATACCAAAAAAGAAAAAAAAGACAAAATACTGAAAGAAGTCTAACTCCTCCTCAGTTGTTGACTGTTAATTACTCCCTGTTTCAAGCTTTTAACGACAAGATAGGAGAACTTCATAAGACAGCAGCATCCAGAAATTTTGAATAAATAAAATTTCTGGACAGTTAGAGCTTTGGCTTTGAACAAACAAACAACGACAGAGTGGACGTACAGAGTAAACATTCGACAAAGACAAACATTAAGGGCCGTTAGGCCAAGACGCATTGTAATGGATAATGCATGGGAGAAACACATACTCTTTTACTCTCTTTTACTTGTTTCAGTCATTTGACTGCGGCCATGCTGGGGCATTGCCTTTAGTCGAGCATATCGACTCCAGGACTTATTCTTTGGAAGCCTAGTACTTATTCTATCGGTCTCTTTTGCGGAACCGCTAAGTTACGGGGACATAAACACACCACCATCGGTTGTCAAGCGATGTTGAGGAGACTGACACGCAAACATACACACACACACACACACACACACACACACACAAACACACAGATATACACATATATATATATACGACGGGCTTTTTTCAGTTTCCGTCTACCAAATCCACTCACAAGGCTTTGGTCGGCCCGAGGCTATAGCAGAAGGCACTTGCCCAAGGTGCCACGCAGTGGGAATGAACCCGGAACCATGTTTACGGTAAAATTCAATTCTTGCAATAGTTTAACTTCTATTACTGAAAGATGCAGGCGTTGCTGTATGGTTAAGAAACTGATATTGGTTTGTTTACATCCCCGTAACTTAGCGGTTCCGTAAACGAAACCGATAGGATTATGTACAAGACTAAATAAAAGCATAAGTGCTGAGATCAATTTATTCGACTAAACTCGTCGAGGTGGTGCCCCAGCATGACCGCAGTCCAATGGCTGAAGCAATTAAAAGATAGAAAATTGATAATTTGGCTCGATCTGTTCAATTAGCTACGATAGTACCCCAAAATCACACCTTACTCTAACGATGAACACTCTGGATAATGAAGTCCTAGATATACAAGAACAGAGAATGGCCATGGCTAGAACGCATTTAATCATAATTCTGTTTTATCATAGCTGACTTGGAAGCTACACAAGAATTTCGGCTGCCACTGAAATTTGCATTAATTCTAGTAGCGATCTGAAATGTCCGCGACAGCCATTCCAAAACAAGTAGCAAATTCTAAACCATTCTGTTTTCTTTTACCATAAAAAGTAGTCTTAGGCGTTGCCGTAAGAACTAATTTGGATAATATTAAGAAGTTTATGTTCCTCTAAGGTGATACAAACACTGAAACCTGCTTGTTTGAGAACGATATTAATAATTGGCCAATATGGTTTTTCTCTCTTTACCGCTTGTATATACTTCTACTAAGCTTGTTGCATTGCTCTATGCATTAAATACGTTAACACGAAATTATCAATAGCTATTTGCGTAGACGATGCTTTTGAATTACCGTATTTGCTGGCATATAATGCTGACTTTCGTATAAGATTCACCTCGATTTTACAAATTTACTGTTTCATTATATTGAAAGATATTTTAAAATGATTTAGTGTTTGTATGTGGGAGAGATGTATGATTCTGCACATATAAATATAATGCTATTACAGTATACTGGAATAAAGTATGAAACCATAAATTTATCATATTAACTGCGCTATACGAGCTCCAATATTCAGATTTATCTTCTTTCAGATCAACTATATAATTGTTTATATTTTGGTTGAGAGAATTGTCACAAAGGATAAATAAAACGCATATTTCTATGGCGTATTACGTAACCGTGATTGGTCACTAGGTTGGTACACCGACATTATAGTTTTATTGTCATTTCAAAATAACTGATAGGTTTAACATTCCTTTAATTTTTCAAGAAGACACTTGCCCAAGGTGCCACGCAGTGGGACTGAACCCGGAACCATGTGGTTGGTAAGCAAGCTACTTACCACACAGCCACTCCTACGCCTGTATATATATATATATATATATATAATTTCCTCAAGTCTCCAACCTCAATTACGTTTTCCATGTATCAATAGTGAAGCAATGCAATTCAATTGTCTGACATAGTCAATTACTTGGGTGCTGATAAAGCTAACAAAAAGACTAAATGTCTGACAGCGAAGTTTCTTCTTAACGATGTTAATGCGTTTTCGAAGAGTCGTTTA
>NC_068989.1:5897381-5898477 GCF_001194135.2 Octopus bimaculoides
GTATCAAGACAGTTGAAGTATATATTAACTAAATTTGACTGAAGTTGATGGGTGAGCGTTTGGCCAATCAGATTCGCAAGGAACCGTGAAAGCGCCGATTTGTGAGTTCGATTCAGCCTGAGGTTAGCTCATTTTCAGTCATCTGTTTATATTTAAAAATTGTCGCTTCAAATTTGAGAATAAATATCATTATGAGATATATTATATACAGTTATATATACACACACACGCACACATATATCGGTACTCCGTCAGTTACGACGACGTGGGTTCCAGTTGATCCAATCAACGGAACAGCTTGCTCGTGCAAGTGGCTGTGTGCTCTACAGACAAGTGTACCCTTAACGTAGTTATCAGAGAGATTCAGCGTGACACAGAGTGTGACAAGGCTGACCCTTTTGAAATACAGGTACTACTTATTTTTGCCAGCTGAGTGGATTGGAGCAATGTGAAATAATGTGTCTTGCTCAAGGACACGACGCGTCGTCGGGAATTGAACTCACGACTTTACGATCGCAAGCGGAATACACTAACCACCATGCATGTGTATGTATGTGCGTATGTATATATCGTTGTTGTACGGAATTGAGGAATGAGATAGTTAAGTAAGCGTCAGTTATGCGCAGTCGTTGTCGTGATACGCATTTCATTATATATATGTGGATATTTCGGGCGAACATTTACGTAAGCCGCTCGCCACAGGCGCTCATATATTCATTTGCTTTCACGTCCATGGTTTCTATCTATCTATCTATCTATCTGTCTATCAATCTGTCTATCTATCTATCTATCTATCTATCTATCTATCTATCTATCTATCTATCTATCTATCTATCTATTTAGCTAGCTACATAGATACACGTACGCACTCTCCCAACGCATACATGTATACATACACACATATATATAGATATATAAATACTTATATATATACACACTTTTTCATGTACATTATATATATATATATATATATATATATATATATATATGTACATACATTCACACAAACACATATCTATGTATGTATAGTATATATATCACATATACACATACATATACACACATACATGCAAACATACGTGTATATATATATATA
>NC_068989.1:5899143-5906445 GCF_001194135.2 Octopus bimaculoides
TGTATGTATGTATGTATGTATGTATGTATGTATGTATCTATCTATCTGTCTATCTAGCTATATATCTGTTTTTCTCATCCTATATATATATATATATATATATATATATATATATAGTATCGAACAGTGATAATGTTTATCCAACACTGCCTGTGTTGGATAAACACTTCATTATTTGTTAATCCACAAATAATGTGTATAATGCTCTCTCTCTCTCTCTCTCTCTCTCTCTCTCTCGCACACACACACACACACACACACTCGCACACAAATCTTTCACACATACACACACACTGACTGTATTAGCATCATACAAACTCATAAATTTGCTGTGCAACCAATGGTAACACACTACTAGTCGCTAGTATTTGATTTTATTGTTACGACCGATAATTCTACTACTACTACTACTACTACTACTACTACTACTACTACTACTACTACTGCTACTACTACTACTGCGGAGTGTAGTAAGTACTTATGTTAGTTGTTCAACTACTTACTTCTCTTAGAATAACTATCAGCTTCTTGCTCGTCTCTACATCCACTTCCCGCCTCCTTCGCAAATTTTTGCTAGAAGCTGTATACAAGCGAAGTGAAATTGCACAGTTTAATTAGGTTTTTGACAAGATTATTATTAGAGCTATCTTCTTCTTACTACAGTTAACCGAGTGGAAAATTCTCTCGGAATCACTTTCCACCACGAAATGGCGGAGTCAACTAAGAAAATTTGCCGTGTGCTATGTGACGACTTCATAAAGATTTCATAATTACCGACTTTTAACTGATTGCTTTCATCTCCTCCCGATTCCATATTCCTTTCGTTTTACTGCTTCGCCAAATCACTTTCCAAATTCTTGTTTCTACGCCTTCCCTTTATCCCCCATCCATTCCCCCGTTACATTTCTTCTATGTCCTTTCATTCAATATCTCGTGCCTTTCACGCTCCTCCTCTTCCTCCTCCTCTTCTTCTTTTCCCCAACGCTTTTCCCTTCCTCGTTCCTTCCTCTCTTCTCACCAGACTCTTTAGTTCTTCGGTTCTTTCTGCTCACCTCACCCCCAACACAATATTTCAGCTGCCATACGTCTCTCTCCTTCTTACACCGTTAGTTTTCCATTCAATTCACTTTTAATAACAGTCTCTCTTTTTTCATTTTGTTCGTTGGACATCGTTTTTAAAAATGGTTGTTAGAAGTGTCTTTCCAGCCGCCCACTCTGACATTGGGGGATAAACAACTAAAAAATGAGAACTAAATCACTCACAAATACATACATACACACACACACACACATATATATACGAATCAGAGGTTAATGATTCTACAATTAGCTCAGTTTTTCTTCCTGAAACTTTTCTTATTTCTTATTCTTTTGCCTCTCGAACTGTTTAGTCATCTTTCTGTGTCTTATTTTCTCTGTCTCCGAAACCCCCTTTCTCTTTCTCTTTCTCCCCCTCTTTGTCTCCTCTCCCTTTCCCACCTCTCTTTCCTTCGGCATTCTGTCTGTCTGTGTCTGTCTCTCTATGTACACACTCTCTCGTTTCCCTTCGCTCTCCCCTCCTTAATGACGCTTTCTCTTTCTCCTCACACATTCCCTCTCGATGCCGTTTGTCCACCATTTTGGTTGCATATATCTCTCGTCTCTATCATCACAGTCTCTCTCACGTACTCTGTCTCTTACCTTATTGTCTGTTTCTCAACCACTTTTATTGTCTGCCTGACTTCTTCCTGATTCTTTATTGCGTTATGTCTCTCGCCATCTCTACAATTCTACAATTTTATCGCCCCGACCCCGCATCTCCCTCTCTCTCACCGTTTGTGTCCTTCCGTCTTGATATCTTGGTCTGCCATGTTATCTGCTTTTCTGTCTCTCTCTGTCTCTCTCTCTCCGTCTCTTCCTATCTCCCTCCCTCCCTATCTATCTATCTATCTATCTATCTATCTATCTATCTATCTATCTATCTATCTATCTATCTATCTATCTATCTATCTCCTTCTCTCTCCTTCTCTCTCCCACTGGCTGTGTCTTTCCGCTTCTCTGTTGTCTTCGTTCTCTTCTTAACCTCTTTTCTCTCTTGTTAAACGAAAAAGGCAAAACTTAGTTGCATCTGTGTGAAGTCCAAAAGCAATCTAGGGTTCAGCCAGGTCATAAGTAAGAACCAGTTCAGTTCCGAATGAGATTGGAAGTTTAATTTTGTCGTGTCGTCTGCCACTAATGAAATGGCGCCGGAAATCAATTGTAGTGTTAAAGAGTCCTCTCTATTCTACAATTTTCTGCTATGATTGCACAAACCAAATCATACACAGGTTCATTTAGTTAACACTCTTTGTTCACTGATATTTTCCAGTCTTATATAAACACGTATACGCAAAGATATACGGACACACATTCTTTCTGCCATACACATATACATGCATAATGTGTGAGTGTGAGTATAGGCATGTACATGTATTTATACGCATAAATATACGTCAAATGTATATTGATTCATATAGGGAAGTCTATCTATCTATCTATCTATCTATCTATCTATGAATATATATATATATATATATATATATATATATATATATAAATGTAAGAACTTACTGTGACAAGGCTGCGTGGCGTTCGATTATAAATAAATAAAAGACACACATTACGCACAGGAAATCACCAACGAGCGAGAAACACGTAAACACACGAGAGATAAGTACAGGACAAAATACGAAACGATACACAATAAGTGCAGGACGTCACCAACGAGTGAAAAATACGTAAACACATAACGAGAGACAAGTATGGGACAAGAAAACCAAAAGAAGTCTAACTCCTCCTCAGTTGTCTATTGTTTATTACTCCCTATTTCGTTAAAAGTCACCCGACAGTAAATCAAAATTCCGTAGATACTTAATATTTAATGTTTATTCGTTCCAGTTATGAATGTTTAATAATTGAATGCTGTGAGTTAAAATTACGGTTCTTTTTTTCAATATTTGTCTATTTATTACCGAAGTCTCATATAAAATAATTTTTTTGCTTTAATCTTGGAATTAAATGGGATTTGATTTGCTGTCAGGTAACTTTTGTTTAACCATATATATGTTTCTATATATGTGTATATATCTATATAAAATTGAAATATACAGCAGTTTGCAATGTTTTACCAAAAAGAATAACTATAATTGTCACCAAATGTGACTAGGGTGTTAGAGACACCTACATCGCTAGAAATAAGAGCTAAAATGCCCTAATGCTGTAGTCAACACGCATAATTGTATACATATACAGGCAGGGACTGCAATCGTCCGAAAACACCGTTCGAGAATTCCTCATACCTAATTCAGTTTCAGCAGAACCATATTGAATAAATTTACTCTTTAGTATTTCAAGTTATTTTTATGTAATTTTGGTAAATATATCTGTAAAAATGAGAGATGTCAGTGTTATTTTCATTTTATACGACACGTATAAACATATTTATACCCACTTCTTACGCTTGCGCACAAACAACGTACATATACACATACGCACGATATATAAATATGTGTGTGTTTTATTTTATAAACCCATGTGTGTGTGTGTATGTATATATTATATCATAAACACACCTATATGCATGTGTGTGTGAGTGAAAACATGTCATGAACAGCTTGCACCCAGAGCCGTCGAGGTCGATACAGATTCGAAGACTCTGTCACAGATGATCTTTTCTGGTAAAAACACACACTGAATGCAACCAAAATTGTATTAGGAAGATTGGCTTTCCTCTTCAGAACCTGAACACTTTGTCGGCCTTCAACAACAAATATCTCCCGATGGTTTGCTGTTGCTACACCAAGGTCGGTGCTATTGCTTCACACTTTGATATCCCGGCCTACATTCAAAGATAGGTTTCCGAAAGGTTTGCGTATAGTCACTCAGCAACTCGCTTCCAAATTCTAAACCACAGGCGTTCTCTATCTTGCCTCTACTTTTCCCAATCCTTTTGTATACTGGGTTTTCGGATCTATTTGATCGTTTCTTTATTTTCTATTTTTTTAAAATTGTCAGTAATTAGACTGCGGCCATGTTGAGGCACCGGCTTGAGGAATTTTAATCGACTCCAGTACGTATTTTCTTTTTAAGCCTGACACTTATTCTGTCGATCTGTTTTACCGAACCGCTAGGTTATGAGGATGTAAACACACCAACACCGGTTGTCAAGCGGTGATGGGAGACATACAGAAACACACACACGCTCTCACATACGCTCGCACGCACGCACACACACACACACACACACACACGCACACACACACACACACACACACACAGAGGAATATATACACATATATATTCATATATATAGATATAAATGTGGATATATGCGTCTATATTATTGGTTTCAAATTTTGGCACAGAGCCACCAATTTCGGAGGAGGGGCAAAGTGGAGGAGAACGATCCCATTGCTCGACTGTAATTGCTCATCAGTAATTGTTCAGTTCTTGGTGAGATCAGATTTGACCTTCATCTTTACGAGGCCAATAAAACAAAGAACAAGTTAAGTATTAGTATTAATAATTTACTAGTTGGTCGATGTAATCGGTTAGTCCTCTCCTTCTAAGTTTCAGACAATGTGCCTACTTCAAAAACAGTTATTATTATTGTTGTGGTGACTTTTGTTTCTTGCCTCAGTAAGACATGTATCATATTACTCGTGTGATTAAAAAAAGAAAAATGGAAGCCGATTTTTTTTTTTTCGTGAACTATGTTCATGAAAATGCTGGTTTTTATTACCGTTATATTTTGTTCCCCGGTTTAGGAAAAACATGATTCACTTCGCCAAACAGATTTCGCTTTTGACCGTCAAGCAAAGAACAAAAGAAGTGCAAGTTTTGTAAACAAGGAAATTGATATTTGTACTTCAAATAGCAGACGAGAAGAGAAATGTAATTTTTCACTAGTGAATACATGTCACACTTCGACATACAAAAATAATATAAGACAAATTCTAACAGAAAAAATAAATAAAAAATAAAAAATAGCAGCAACATCAGAAATTCTACTTAAGCTTCAGTTACCAGCAGTGAAGAAATTCAGTATATGAGTCTACTTGTAGAGAATAAGATGACGCAGTACAAATATGTGACGGAATCAAATGCTTCCTTACCTGAATCTCTTAGGCAAGAACGGAAGAGGAAGTAAGTAACCCACTTCTACTTCAAAAACGAAGGAAGACAGTTCACAGTTTGCTCCCCACCCCCAGTGAACGTTTGAAGGAGGTCTTCGTGGATGTTTGAATAAATGCAGTTTTTGTCGATCGTAGCGGGAAGTACGTGAGTATTTGTCTGGTCTTCAAGGCCGAAGCGAGGCGAAACCACAAGTTAAGATATTATGAAACACACCTGTGTATAGGCTTAACAGAATGGTGATAATAAAGGACTAGAGGACAGAGATCAGTGTGGATGTATAAGTCCTAATGACCCATGAAAACCATAAGGCTATTCCTGGAACTTTATGGGTGAAGAAATAAAAGCAATAAGACTGATGTTGTTGTGAAGAAAGCCTTGCAGCTACACACGTGTAGTCGTAAGAAAAACTTGAGGGCTTTCTGCCCTGAGGTACTAGAAAATTACAGCAAGAGACAGCAATAGAAACAAACAGCACACAACGGGCTTTCAGATTCCGTCTACCAAATCCTCTCACAATGCTTTGGACGGCGGTCGAGCTCCAGTAGAAGATACTTGCCAAGGTGCCACGCAGAGGGACTGAACCTAGAACTGTGTAGTTGGGAAGCAAGCTATTATACTTTTTATATAATCCTATATTTATCCCAGATTTTCCTATAATTTTATAAAATTTTAAAATTTATTCATTGTGTAAAGTTGTTTCGTCCATACCGACATGTTTATAAAACCTGCTTGTTTTGTCTCTCGTACGTAGGTAAAATTCCTTGTTGGCAAATAAATTAAAATAAACATCTGCGTATCATACTTATTGCAAATACATCCAAATAAAATTTAAAAAAGCTTACTGCGGTGCCATTCTCCCGGAGATAATATCCTTTATGGACGTGCTGTGTTCAAAAATACAGTAGGTATATATCAGATGGAGTCGGGACTCGTTCCAGCTACGGTGAGTGAGAATGTTAACTACATTTCTACATTTCTACATTAGAAATATTTCGTTGAACATTATCAGTAATGCGTACTCACTGACAGCATGCCAATACGAAATCCGCCACAATTGACAAATTAAATGCCCTCTGAACAAATAATCACAGGGTTTGTAAATAGACGCCTGACTGAACAAAAATCTGTTATTATTATTATTATTATTATTATCTATTTTCATGTGTCATGTGCCAACAGCAATTTTCAAACAGCATCACGATAACAGATGTCACTAACTGTAACTGTTTATGATAATAAATATTTACTCTAGCAGAGTTTATTGGCTACCTTTGATATAATTCGGTGCGTAAAATTACTTGCAAACACATTATGTGTGTGCGTGTGTGTGTGTATGCGTGCGTGCGTGCGTGCGTGCGTGCGTGCGTGCGTGTCTATAATTTAATAAACATGATATATGATTTTATGTGCTATTATTAGTTTCATACGATGAAAGCATGCCAGGCAGTGTACTTTAACGCGTTTGGTGTCTTAGCGTAATCCTCAGGCACTGCCCACATGGCATAACAAACTAAAAATAGGACGATAGGAAGCGAGAAAACGCGAGAAAGAAGTAGATATGAAAAGATCGAAAAACCTAGAAACGCAAAATAAAACAGAAAGAAGCAAAAGGTTATGGTCCTTTTTACGAATTGGATAGTTCCACTCTCTCCGAAAGAGCAGTTGTACCACAGACCCTAGGCCACTCACTTTTCAGTCATATACTTTATGGTGAGAGAGAAAATAACTCTAATTCACCTCACCTTTTGCTTCTTTCTATTTTCTTTTTCGTTTTTCAGTTTTTCAACCTTTTTATATTTACTTCTTTTTCGCCTTTTCTCGCTTTTTCTTCCGATCCTATCGTCCTATTTTCAGCTTGTTATGCCAAGTGAGCAGTGCCTGAGGATTGCGCTGAGACACAAAACGTGTTAAAGAATACTGTCTAGCATGCTTTTATCGCATGAAACTAATAGTAGCACATAAAAAAAGAACATATATCGTAGTTATTAAATAATATTTATCTCTCACCAGATGGAGCACTTTTTTTGTTGATCTTACCATCACGGAACAGCACACACACACACACTATATATATGTATAAATATATATATATAGGGAGAGAGAGAGAGAGAGAGAGAGAGAGAGAGAGAGAGAGAGAGAGAGAGAGAG